>NC_141991.1:248181694-248334194 GCF_049901715.1 Pseudonaja textilis
TTTCTTTCTTTCTTTCTTTCTTTCTTTCTTTCTTTCTTTTCTCTCTCCCTCCCTTCCTCTCTCTCTTTCTCTTTTCCTTCCTTCACTCCCTCCCTCCCTCCCTTCTTTCTTTCTGAGCTAGGCAAGTGCTAGGCTGAAAAAAACATTCTTGCTTTCCGCCCCCCCGTTTGCATTGGATAAGAGAATTTGTTTTTGAAATGTTCTTCAGAAGAGAAGAATATTTCAGGAATATTTCTCAGAGACAGAGTAGGTTCTCCCTGTACCGAAGATTCTTTAGAGCAGGGTTTCCCAACCTTGGCAATTTTTAAAACATGTGGATTTCAACTCCCACAATTCCCCAACCAACATAGCTGGCTGGGGAATTCTGGAAGTAGGAGTCCACACACCTTAAATTTGCCCAGGGTTGGGAAACGTTGTTTTAGAGGGCTAATGGATATGTGGAAATTTGTACCTTCCTTGATTAAATCTTCTTTCCCGCGGTCTGTGGTCTCCAGGGCCTCGCATGAAAATCGTAAGAAAAGAGAGCTCTTTTTAGGACTTTCCCAAAGGAGAAAGGTCATAGCAGAGCGATAGAAACAGAAGTCAGAGAAAAGTAGGAAAAAATTATCAGGCAAAGAAAGTGAAAGATGGGGAAAACCCCATCAGGAGTTCAGGCTGGTGTGGGCTGTTTTGGAAGCAAATCCAGAGGTGGTATTGATCAGGTTCTGACCAGTGCTGGAGAACCGGTAGCGGAAATTTTGAGTAGTTGGGAGAACCCGCAAATCCCACCTCTGACTGGAGATTTTATAGTATCCTTCCCCTGCCATGCCCACCGTGCCACACCCACAGAACTGGTAGTGAAAAAAATTGAATCCCATGGACTGGTTTGAACCAATATCATAGAAATGAAGAAGTTATGGAGAATAAGTCAGATACCCATCTTGGAATCTATTTGTGATGAGTACATGCCTTGATTAGATGTGATTAATACTAGTTGGCTGCAGGGTTGGGATTCAATTTTTTTTAACAACTGGGTCTGTGGGCGTGGCTTAGTTTGTGGGCGTGGCTTGGTGGTCATGTGACTGGGTGGACATGGCCAACTCAACATCACTCACATCCAGGCACGCATCTCCTCGCCTGGCCTCTCATGACTGTGGGGATGCTGCAACTGTCGTAAGTGTTAAAAATGGTCATAAGTCACATTTTTCAGTGCCATTGTAACTTTGAAGGGTCACTCCTCACAAATAAAGTACCAGCAAAGGAAGGGAAAAAAACTCCAGAGAAGTTCCTGAGACAGGAAGTCTAGTCCTGCCAGGAATGTAATAAGGGTTAACAGAGAGGCAGTTTCTGTAAGCAACACCAGAATGTTTCCTTCCTGCCTTCCTTACAGGATTAGGCCAGTAATTTCTTCTAACAACTGGTTCTCCGAACTGCTTAGAGTGTTAACAACCGGTTCTAGAGAATAGGTGTGAACCTGTAGGATCCCACACCTGGTTGGCAGTGTGGACTGTGGAAGGTGGGTTTCCAAGAAATCAAATGAGGTGAAGTAGTTCTATTCAGGGTCCTAATCAATCCAGGACAATCTTTACAAGGACACTCTAGTCTATTCCACCCCAATTTTCCACCCACTTAAGGGACCCAGCAATCCTTGTCCCACTGAGCCATCTCCTTAAAAGAGAGAGGATGGAGGGATCCTGGTTCTTCGGGTTGGGATTTTCTCATAAAGTTAGTTTTGTTCTTTTGTAAAGTCTCCTGCGTCCTCAGGAATCTTCTAAATTCTACCTCTTGGATACATGATTAGACTGTATAGAACTGTGATGGTGAACCAATGGCGCACATACTGGAAGTGGCACGCAAAGCCATTATTGCTGGCATGTTACCCCTCCCCCAGAGCAGGTCTATTGTGCATGAGTGTGCACCGCCTGCCCAACAGCTGATTGCTGGGTATCTGGTGCGCATGTGTGAAAGGTGGGGGTGCGTGGGAGATGCACACTCATGTACAGAGATGTGCGGTACATGGGAGGGTTCACTAATGCATGTGCAGAAATGTGCAGCATGTGAGGGTGTCGATCACGCATACACAGAGACGTGCGGTGTGCGCATAGGGCATCACGCATGCGCAGGGGCCGTGGTGGGGGGACCTGTGCGCATTGCCTTCTGGGTGCTGGCACGCAAGCACGCGTGTGCAGCAGCACGCACAATTATTGGCACAGGAGCCCAAAAAGGTTAGCCACCACTAGTATAGAACTAGTAGTATAGCATCGTATATGGGAAGATACATCTGCAGGAGGCTTTAAAATAAATTCCTGGGAGATCCAGGTAGTTCTCGATATATAAACATTCATTTAGTAACCACTTGAAGCGACAGTGGCGCTGAAAAAAGCGGCTTATGGCCAGTTTTCAAACTTATGACCGCTGCAGTATCCTCATGGTCACATGATCAAAATTTGAGTGCTTGGTAATGTTCTGACCCAAACCTGGTTCCAAGAGAGTAAACACGAGACAAAGGTAACAGCACAACCTTTGAATGTTTCGTTTACGAATCCCGGTCCTTCACCGATAAAAGGCTGCTTCCAACTAATTAGCTCCGATAAGAAAGCCTTGCCAAGTTTTTGCAAGGGTGCCAAGAACACCAGATAAAGTTACTGAACGGTAAATCAAAGAGTCTCCAAACACCAACTCAGATATTGTAACGTTCACCAGGCTTGAGTATAAAACTTCTTTGCCTTCTGCAAAGAGCTGCAGGTTCTCAGCTGGCTTTTATCTCTTAAGGGAAGGGCTATTATCTTCCAGCCTTATTCCTGAGTCACCCGTGCTGCTGCAGCTGCTCTTTCCTTTGAGCAGCCCTGCATGCACACGCACTTGGCACAGGCTCCTCGGGGGACTCTTCATCAATGCTGCCAGCCTCCACAATCTCTGAAGGCAGCATTGCACTCTCTGATGGTCCTGGCCCCATCCCTGCATCACCCACAGGCCCCTCATCTGAGTCCTCGCTCTCTGAGACCTCAGCCGTCCGCACCTGCCACTAGCAAACCACAACGGGTAACTGACAGGTACTTATACAGTTGCACTGTCCTGGGGTCACGTGATCGCCTTTGTTATCTTCCCAGCCGGCTTCCGACAAGCCAAGTCAATGGAGGAAGACAAATTGGCTTAACTGCCACACCATTCACTGAACAACCACAGTGATTCACTTAACAACTGCCTTAAAAGGTCGCAAAACGGCAGCACCATCCACTTAACCAAAATTTTGGGCTCCTTTGTGGTTGTAAGTTTGAGGAGATACCTGTATCTGTTTGGAAGGATGTTCAAATGGACTGTCTTATTGGAGTTTTGCACAAACGAATTGGGGATTCTCAAATCGCATAGAATGCGGTATTGTCTGATGGAAGCTTGAAACCAACTTTGGTGGCACGTGAACCAAGGTGTGTAGACCTGGATTAAAAGTCAACTGAGCCATTGTGGCTTCCAATAAAGCGTGTTTTTTCGGATTCGTCCACCCAGGGCAGAATGTTGGAGGAAAGGGAACTTCGTCTCATCTAGTAAAGACACACAATGACTTTCCAAATATCTTTGCAATCCATTAAAATCCTTCCAGAGAAGCAACAAGTCGCCTTTGGTTTAATGCCACCCCAAAGCTATTTTGGGGGTATTAATATCGATCACACCGATCTGACAATTTTCGGTTGGAGGAGCCTCCTTCCAGATGTCCTCTTCATACGTGTCTGCAACTCAGGCCGCCCTTTCCCTTGCAACACGCGTGCATCTGATTCATGGAGGGACGAGGCTGAAGACTTGCAGGGTGGTTGAATGCAATCCAGCTGTTCTGTCTGCGGTTGAAGGAAATATTAATATGAGCTCTGCTGGCCAAGTTCCTGTATATGAAGATTATTTCAAGCAGAATTTTAAAAAGAGGGGAGGGGAAAGCCAATTTGGCGTACTGATTAAGGTGCTGGCCTAAAAACCAGGAGACCCTGAGTTCGAGTCCTACCTTAGGCACAAGAGCCAACTGGTAAAATTTGGGCCAATCACCAGGAAACTGTGAGTTCTAGTCCCGCCTTAGGCATCAAAGCCGGTTGGATAACTCTGGGCCAATCACCAGGAAACAGAGAATTTTAGTGCCGCCTAAGGCATCAAAGCTGGTTGGATGACTCTGGGCCAATCACCAGGAAATGGAGAATTCTAGTCCCACCTTAGGATCAAAGCCAGCTGGATGACTGGGCCAATCACCAGGAGATGGTGAATTCTATTCCCGCCTTAGGATCAAAGCCAAGTGGATGACTCTGGGCCAATCACCAGGAGATGGTGAATTCTATTCCCGCCTTTGGCATCAAAACCAGCTGGATGACTGGGCCAATCACCAGGAGACGGTGAATTCTATTCCCGCCTTAGGATCAAAGCTGGGTGGATGACTCTGGGCCAATCACCAGGAAATGGAGAATTCTAGTCCTGCCTTAGGCATCAAAGCCAGCTGGATGACTGGGCCAATCACCAGGAGATGGTGAGTTCTATTCCCGCCCTAGGATCAAAGTCAGGTGGATGACTCTGGGCCAATCACCAGGAGACGGTGAATTCTAGTCCCGCCTTTGGCATCAAAGCCAGCTATGCGATTTTGAGCCCCAAATCTCTGTTGTTAAGTTAATTAAACAAATTTTGCTTCATTTTACAGCCTTTCCTGCTACTTATCTATCACTGCAGTTGTTAAGTCAGTAATATGTTCTTAAGTGAATCTGGCTTCCCCAATGATTTTGCTTGTTGTAAGGTCGCAAAAGGGGAATAAACACGACCCCAGGAGGCTGCAACCACCATAAATATGAGCCAGTTGCCAAGCGTCTGAATTTAGATCACACGGGGATGCTGCAACGGTCATAAGTATGAAAAAATGGTCATTAGGCACTTCTTTCAGTGCCGTTATAACTTGGAACCGTCACTAAATGAAGCACTATTTGTAAATGCATCGGGAGTTTCCTATGCAACATATTTTAATCAATTATTAAATGAAATAAGATTTGGCATGGGTGTTAACCTTGTCTAATTCATTGAAGGGTGCCCCTTGCATTCCCTTTAGTGGATATACTGTTGTACTTCACTCTCATCCTTATTCAGTTCCAATTCTTCCAATTCCTGGTTTACAGGGATGTTATGACTCCCCTTCAAAATTCAAACAAACAAAACAGAAAGCAGCCGTTTCACAATTAAATCAAACGGAAAGAAGTCTTACAAGATAACGGCTGGCAGAAACCACAGCATAAATCTTTACTCTGTCCGGCAAACCAGTCCTGGCAATAAATCTCCAGTCTCAGAGCTTCTTGCTGTAACGTCCTCACTCAAATAGTCACTTTGTTCCTGGCAAAATGTACCAGCCCAGCTGGGTCCTTTTATACTCATTGAGGCAACGTGCTAATTTACTGACTCGCTCTCCTCATTCGCTCCAGCTGATTTTGCCTTCTCAACCGTCTTCTATTTTTTACATTTAACCACAAATTTTCCAAGTTCTCATCTCCACTAGAAGACTCTCTCAAAACTTCCCTGTCAGCCATTCCTGGCTGTTGATCAGATAAGGAACCAGAGGAGGTCAAAGGTCCTGACAATTCTAATACATCAGGTCTGTCGTCCTTTGTCACGTCCATCTCCTCATCCTGGTTATCAGTCCAATCACTAAGCCAGGTGGGCTCATAATTTTCTGCCATGACCTCCTCACTTGAACTCATATCAGTCACAGAAGCTGAATCCAAGCCCGGAGCCACAACACAGGGATATGTAGAAATGTCGGCTAGCAAAAATCCCATGAAGAATATTACAAATGGGGATTTTTTTTTACTTTGGAGAAGTTGCACAGTTTTGAAGGGGTGGTGATATTTCCTTTTTTTTTCTTCTGGTGATTGTTCTAAAAATTGAGAGGCTGAGATAAAGTGGAATTGCTTATGATTTTGTGGTCCTTTGTTTCTAGCATTCCAGTAGAAACACTTTTCTTCCAGCATTTATTTTCTTTAAACACAAGGCTCAAATGATATCACACTAAATAGGCTATTTTTTTAAAAAAAATCAAATGATACTTCTGGAGACTGTAGATAGATATTGACCTGAAGATGATTATTTAACTCATGTTCCTTTTCAGAAAAAAAAAAGAAAACATTTTCCAGGACATTTCCTGATTCACAATCTTCGAAAAATGCCACATCTGTAGTTATGCATAATTAAGCTTATCATTAGAGCAGTGGATTTGATGTTCAAAATATGTTTTGCAATATATGTATATTGTATATGCTTACATAGACACACACACACACACACACACACACGCACACACACACACACATGTATGAGGCCTAGGTATCTGGTCCTACCTTAGGCATGAAAGGTAGTTGGGTGACTTTTGGCCAGGGGTGTCAAACTCTAGGATCCAGCCTCTGGAATACCTAGATCTGGCCTGTGGGCAGTGGTGGGATTCAAATTTTTTTACTACCAGTTCTGTGGGTGTGGCTTGGTGGGCGTGGCATAGCTTGGTGGCAAGGGAAGGTTACTGCAAAATCTCCATTTCCTCCCCACCCCTTAACCTGCTTTCCAGCTCCGTTCTCCTGTGCAGGGCAACCAAAGAAGAACTAGCCGATCAGCTGGGACTTGGGAGGCAGAGAATAGATGGGGGCAGGGCTGATCAGAGGTGGGATTTTCCGGTTCTCCGAACTACTCAAAATTTCCGCTACCGAACAGAACTGGTCAGAACCTGCTGAATACCACCTCTGTCTGCAGGGCTGCCCTGGAAATAGCGAAGGACTGGCCTGTGGTGCCTCTGCCAGCAAAAACAGAGCCTTGGCGGGCCATGTGTATCCTCCGCGAATTCTATTTTTGCCAGCAGAGGGTTGCAGGAGGCCGTCGCAGCTGAAAACGGAGCCTCGATGAGTGACATTGAGCTGGCCACACCCACCCTGACCATGCCCACCCAAGATTCCCAAGGCCTTCAATGAAATCGAGTTTGACAGCCCTGCTTTAGGCCAATCACCAGTAGACTGTGAGTTGTAGTCCCGCCTTAGCCATGAAAGCCAGCTGGGTGACTGCGCCAGTCCCTCTCTCTCAGCCCAACCTACCTCACAAGGTTGTTGTTGTGGGAGGGGGAAGGAGAAGGAAGGATTATGATGCATGTTCGCTGCCTTGTGTTACTTATAAAGTAATAAAGGCAGAAACATTTTTACTCCATTTAATTCTTGTAATTTTATGTATGTTTTTTAAAGTTTTCGTGGGTACTTACATGTATGGTATTCAGCTTTGTTCGGGTATTTTCCCACGTCAATGTAGTTGTTCTTTTAAAGCTGTAGCAACGTTTCGGCAGAATCTCATCTGCCATCATCAGGCTTCTGTATTGTGTCCGTCTGTGAGTCAGGCCCCCACAGTTGCCGAAACGTTGCTACAACTTTAAAAGCACAACTACAATGATGTGGGAAAATACCCGAACAAAGCTGAATACCATACATGTAAGTACCCACGAAAACTTAAGAAAATATATACATACATACATTTCTATTTTTATTGCTTTTCAAGCTGCCCAGAATCTCTTGGGATAATGAGGTGGGTGGTAAATACATTTAAGGAATAAACATATAAAGAACTAAAATAAACACATATCTTTGTGTAGCCTTTTAAAGCAGCTGGGTCTTTTATTGGACTTGCCTGGCTGCTTCAAAGAGTTGCAGTGAGGTGCTGGTTCACATCGCACTAAAGCGGAGATCTCATTCTTGCGGCCCGCAGAATGATATCCTGTGGCCCCCACCGTGATATGAAAGTATAATATTAGTGTATAATATAAATATAAAATATAATACAACGTATAATATTATGCGGCCCAGCCTCACCCAGCCTCTGCCTCCAGCGGCCCCCAGGTAAATTGTGTTTGAGACCCCTGCACTAAAGTAAATCCAAGTGAGTCAAACTGAGATTTAGTACAGTGGGAGAACCTAGCCTTACATCACATCGTTTAGGACAGAATTCCAGTAGATGAAATTCTCAAATAGGTCCAGGAAACCATCCTTTAAAAAAAGTGAATGCTACTTAAAAAGCAAATATCACCCTAGTACCACTTTAACTGGAATATTACATCCAGTTTTGGTCACCATGTTATTAAAAAAAGATGTTAAGAGTTTGGAAAAAGTGCAGAGAAGAGCCAGCAAGATGATTAAAGGCCTAGAGACAAAAAAAAAACATACGAAGAAGGGTTGCAGGATTTGGATATGGCTAGTCTAGAGAAAAGAAGAATTAGGAATGACATGATAGCAGTATTCCAGTATTTGAAAGGTTGCCACAAAGGGCAGGGGGTGAATTTATTTTCCAAAGCACCAGAACACAAGAAACAATGGATGGGAACTGATCAAGGAGAGAAGCAAACTGGAATTAAGGAGAAACTTCTAACAGTGAGGACAATTAACCAAGGGGAAGAAGCTTGCCTTCAGCAATTGTAGGGATTTCATCACAGGAGGTTTTTAAGAAGAAAGCGGACAGCCACCTATCTGAAATGGTACAGGGTCTCTTGTTTGAGTGGGTTGGACAGAAGACCTTCCAGCTCTATTCCGATTGATCCAAAGAGCGGCACTAAGTGTCCTTTCAAATTTGCTCCCATTAAAGCACCGTTGGTTCTTTCACTAACGCTAATGCAAATTGCAGATGCTCCCTTCTGCTCAGAGTGCCTGTCACAGGAGCTGACAATCCAGCTGAAAGGAGCCGCTGACATTTAATGATTTCTCTTTAATTGTAATTTCAGCAATGATGAAAGGAACGGTCTCCAGATGCAGCTAAGGGAGTAAATTGAAATTCAGTACAAAAGAGGCAGGACTATGACAACAACAATAATAATGTCCATGGATACCAACCTTTTAAAAACACATCTGAGTCACCATGTTACGGTCATCACGATACAGAAAATAGGTTGAGCCCCTAGAAAGTGCGCAAAGAAGAGCAACGAAGATGATTAGGGGTCTGGGAGCTAAATGAATATTTGAGGGAGTTAGAATAAAGTAATAAAACAAAATAAGGTGATAAGAAAATGAAATAAAAGTAAAATAATAAAGTAATAATAACATAAAAGTAAAGGTTCTCCTCGCACATACGTGCTAGTCGTTTCCAGCTCTAGGGGGCAGTGCTCATCTCCATTACAAAGCTGAAGAGCCAGCGCTGTCCGAAGACGTCTCCGTGGTCATGTGGCCGGCATGACTAAATGCTGAAGGCGCATGTAACGCTGTTACCTTCCCACCAAAGGGGTCCCTATTTTTCTACTTGCCTTTTTTACATGCTTTCAAACAACTAAGTTGTTAGAAGCTGTGACAAGGAATGGGAGCTCACTCCATTACGTGGCGCTAGGAATTCGAACCGTCGACCTTTCTTTTTTCTTTTTTTTAATAAAAGTTTTATTTAAGTTTTCACAAAACATACAAATACAAATAAAATATCTTTTTTTGAGAACAGCGTGTCCCCGGGTTATCAATTCTCCATACAGACATAAACTCAATACATATTTATCTTACACATTCTAATCCATATCTTATAACTATTTCCACAATTTTTTTCAATAGCTTTTCCCTTTCTTTACTTCCTATAGCCTTATTTTAAATTAACTCATTCCTTTCTAAATCCAATTACATATCTTTTTCTAATTTTTAAAATCTTTCTAATCAATATTTTTGCGCTTTCGTCTGCCCTGTTTACAATTTCATATTCACAAGTTCAGCCTCTTAGCCACTGAGCCACCGTGTTCCTTAATAGCATAACATAAATAAAATAAAATAAAAAAATTAACAGCAGCAGTGATTCACTTAGCAGCTGTGGGAAGAAAGGTCATAAAATGGGGCAAAAATATTTTTTTTGGACTCGATGTTGATCGTCCATTGTGGACTATCTGTGTTTTATTTTATTTATGTTATAATAACATAGCATAACATAAATAAAATACGGATAGTCCTCGATGCACAATCAACATTGAGTCCCAAAATTTTTTTTGCCCCATTTTACGACCTTTCTTGCACAGCTGTTAAGTGAATCACTGCTGTTGAATTAGTAACATGGTTCTTGACTGACTCCCAGGACACTGCAACTGTCATAAATACAAGTCAGTTGTCAAGCATACAGATTTTTATCACGGGGATGCTGTGATGGTCATAAGTGTGAAAAACGGTCGTCAGTCACTTTTTTCACTGCTGTTATAATTTCAAACGGTCACTAAACAAACTGTTGTAAGTCGAGGCCTACCTGTATACTATACCAAATATGATACACCAAATACAGGTAGCCCTCGACTTACAACGGTTCGTTTAGTACCTGTTCGAAGTTACAAAAAAGTGACGTACGACCATTTTTCCCACTTAATGACCATTGCAGCATCCCCTCGGGCAAGCGATTTACATTTGAATGCTTGACAATTGACTCATAATTATGATGATTGCAATGTTATGTGATCAGATTTTGTGACCTTTTTGACAAGCTAAATCAGTGGGGAAGCCAGGTTCACTTAACAGTGGTGTTACTAATTTAATTTAACAATTGCAGCGATTCACTTAACAAATGTGGCTAGAAAAGTTGTCAAATGGGGTAAATTTGTTAAGTGAACTTTAGCAATTTGTTAAGTGAACTTTAGCAATTTGTTAAGTGAACTTTAGCAACATACATTTTGGGTTCAATTGTTGTAGTAAGTCGAGGACTAAGTGCAATGCCTCAGCTGTTAAAGACACTGAGCTTGTCAGCTGGAGAGTTGACAGACCGGTTCGAGACCCAAGCGCTGCGGGATGGGATGAGCTCCCGTTCCTTGTTGCAGCTCTTGCCTACCTAGCAGTTCGAAAGCATGCAAATGCGCGTAGATAAATAGGTACCACTTCAGTGGGAATATAACAGCGTTCTGTATTCCTTGGCATATAGTCACACTGGTTGCAAGTCCATGGAAATGTCTTCGGATAACACTGGCTCCCACAGCCAAGAAACGGAGATGAGCAGCGCCCCCTAGAGTTGGACGCACAATTGGACAGGGGAAACCTTGACCTTTAAATCAACTATGTCTAGTTTGGTCTGAGCCATACTGAAAAACAGCTGGGTAACCAATCACTCACTCTCTCTCTCTCTCTCTCTCTCTCTCTCTGTGCCCAACCAACCTCACAGGGTTGTTGTTGTGGGGAAAATAGGAGGAGGAGAATTGTTGGATGGGTTTGCCGCCTTGAGTTTATATGTAAAAGTAAACAATGCAATGCAATGCAATAACGCTAGCCTACCAAAAAGAAGGTTTAGGCATGACATGATAGCAGTCTTCCAATATTTGAGGGGCTGTCACAGAGAGGAAGGGGTCAACTTTTTCTCCAAGGCGCCACAGGGCTGGACAAAAAATAATGCATATAAGCTTATTAAAGAGAGATACAACCTAGAAGCTTAGAACAATTAATCAATGGAATAACTTTTCCCCCTGGAGCTGTGGGTGCTTCATCACTGGAAGTTTTCAAAAATAGACTGGACAATCATTTGACCAGGATGGTAGTGGGTTGGACTAGAAGACCTTCAAGGTTCCTTCCAGCCTTCCAGTGAGTCCTTAAAAGAGCTTCTTACTAGGCACAAGCTACAAATTTACAAAAGAGTCTCCACTGCTTCAATTGGATGGCCTCTGCTCTTTCCTATTTCTGTCCCCACGTCCTTTAGTTCATGTTCCTTCAGATTTTAATGAAGTGAAAAAGGTGGTAAGAACAGATCACCTACCCTTGATTAGTGATGTCAGGTTCACTCTCCCTGCATTGGAGGGGTCAAATTATTTTCCAAAGCACCAGAAGGCAGGACACGAAGCAATGGATGGAGACTAATCAAGGAGAGAAGCAACCTAGAACTAAGAAAATTCCTTATTAATTCTTCTAATTAATTAGTGGAATGACTTGCCTTCAGAAGTTGTGGATGCTCCAATGTTGGAAGTTTTAAAGAAGAGGTTTGACTCTTCTGACCTAGGTTTCCCAAGATCATGAAACAGACTCCTCGTCCCGATAAAACCCCTTTTATTTAGTTTACAGTGAATTCCTCTCCAGCGAAGTCTCGGCAAACAAGTCTTTCATGAGATTTCACAACTACAGACCTTTATCAGGTTTGGAGAGTTGCCAGGCCGATATCTTCCAAATGCCATGCTGTAGCAGCAATGACTTGGCAAGAAGTCAGGAACAGATCTTCACCCCAATGAATCTTCACCCTAATTGATCTTCACCCTAATTGTCTCCTGCAAACACCACACCCCTTTCGCTCCTCTTTATTCCCTATGGGAGGGGCCATTCACCGTCCACCAGAGCCTTTACTCCTGAGTTGACCCTTGTTCCTTAACTGTTCCCTTCTCCTGGCAGCTCTGTGCATGCGCACACTGGGAACAGGCTCCAGCTCTTCTTCTGCCCCACTGATCTCAGACTCTGAAGGCAGCTGATAACTATCAGATGGCCCTGGCTCCATCTCTGCCTCCGATGCAGAGCATTCATCACAGCCTTCCCCAGACTCTGGGACTGGCCCGTGTTCCTCCTCAACCTCCTCACTGTCCGAATCTGCTGCCAGCTCTGCTGGCCACTGGCAGGCCGTAACATTGACAGCCATTTGTCTGGAATGATATAGAGTTCTCTGCTTGGGTTGGACTAGAAGACCTCTAAGGATTCTTACAACTCAGTTACCCTGTTATTTGACACGGAGAGTATCCCCACTCTAGAATTCCCAAAGATCAGCACCTCAGCTAACTTTGACCGGAACTTTTTCTTCTGAATTCTTCTGAATTTGTGGAGCTTCGTTCTCCACACCTTTGATTTCACAAAATAAAAAGCAAAGTAAGCATTAAAACTGCCAAAGGTGTCAGCACAATATTCCCTTTCCACCAAGGCTGTGCGTGTGTGTGTAATTTTAATTGTTTCGTTCTAACCTTGAGGTCACTCTTCTAATACCGTAGAAAAACCTTTAGTGTGGTTTACAGGAATTGATCCACAACAGTAAAATCTGCCTTGCGCTTTCTCAGAAGGTTTATTCTCCTGCTAAAAGAGTTTCTATTCTTTTTTTTTTTTATGTACGTGATATTTATTTTGTATTCTCAGTTGGCTTTACGGTTGGGGATGGTGGAGTGTTGAATAGTTTTAGAGAAGAGAAAGAATAGAAATTGGTACTTGGGGACTAGAGGCTAAAACATATGAACGGTTGCAAGAACTGGGCATGGCTAGTCTGGTGAAGAGAAGGACCAGGGGAGACAGGATAGCAGTCTTCCAATATTTGAGGGGCTGCCACAGAGAGGAAGGGGTCAAGCTATTTTCCAAGGCACTTGAAGGCCAGACAAGGAATAATGGATGGAAACTGAACAAGGAGAGATTCAACCTGGAAATAAGGAGAAAGTTTCTGACAGTGAGAACAATCAACCCATGGAACAGAAGTTGCCCTCGAAAGTTGTAGGAGCGCTATCACTTGAAACTCTTCAAGAAGAGATTGGACTCCCATCTGTCAGAAATGGTGTATAGGGTAGTATTAGTACCTCCCTTGATCTTGGTTGCATCCCTCTGTTCATGCAACTTAGAATGGCATTGGCATTTTTGGCTGCTGCCACACACTGGGGGCTCATGTTTAATTGATTGTCCACAAAAACTGTGAGATTATCAAATCAAATCCCGCAAAGACTGTGAGATTATCAAATCAAATCCCAAGGTTCACTCAGCCTTCCATCCTCCCTTTTCACTCTATCTATCTATCTATCTATCTATCTATCTATCTATCTATCTATCTATCTATCTATCTATCTATCTTTGGAATAGAATAGAATAGAATAGAATAGAATAGAATAGAATAGGAATGGAATGGAATGGAATGGAATGGAATGGAATAGAATAGAATAGAATAGAATAGAATAGAATAGAATAGAATAGAATAGAATAGAATAGAAAATACGGAATGGAATGGAGTAGAGTAGAGTAGAATAGAATAGAATAGAATAGAATAGAATAGAATAGAATAGAATAGGATAGGATAGGATAGGGTAGGGTAGGGTAGGGTAGGGTAGCCGCTGCACACTGCTGTAAGAAGTTATTACAGAACAACTTCTTACACATTTGTAAGAAGTTGCTTTCAGAAGTTGCAGGTGCCCCATTGCTGGAAGTTTTTGAGAAGAGTCTGGACCACCATTTGTCTGAAATTGTATAAGGTTTCCTGCTTGAGCAGGGGGTTGGATTAGAAGACCTCAAGGTCCCTCCCATCTCTGTCATTCTATGTGCTAAAAGCCACGACAAAGTCACATGTTATGGCAGCATCACCCAAACGACGCAAAGATCAAAATTCCCATTATTTATATAACATGAGGTCACGGTGCATACAATATCCCCCGCAGAGGCTTAGGCTGCGAGTTCCAAGCACAAATTTTCCATCTGTTTTCTTCACCTGGTACGTATTATCATCTCCACCTCCATGACTGATCTTTTTTTAGGGGAAAAAATAGCCCTCCAACTCTTCAAGATTTCCTACTGAGGAATGAGCAAATGGAAACACAGACACAATGAAAGAAAACGTACTAAAAATAATTTCAAGTCTGCTGCCAGCTTCTGTCAAAACATTGGCTATTCCTGTGAAACGGTCCCGTGCCAAAGGCAGATGTTGGAAATGTGAAAAATACTGGCTATTAAAAAAATGGTTGAGGGGACCATTGAGGTAGAAGATTGTATTTTAGTGAAACTGGGCCATAACTTTTTTCTTCTTACCTTTAAAGACAGAGAGGAAAAGAATGCTGTTTTTTTATACTTGCAGTGCTTTGGGAAGGCTAACTTTAAAAAAATATTCCGCTTCAGTAGTTTGCCAACACTTGTGAACCCTTAAATTTTGGATTTCATATCTCTTGTTTTGATTTTATCAACTCCATATAACTTTGCTTTATTTTTCTTGAAGAAACATTCAAGGAACTTGCATGGCTAAAGGACAGCTTGAAATTTATCTGTCTGTCTGTTTGTCTGTATCTGTCCAACTATCTGTCAACTATTTATTAATCATCCATCTATCCATCCATCTATCAATTATTATCCATCATTCATCTATCCATCCATCCTTTATCAATCATTGTCCATCCATCCATCCATCCATCCATCCATCCATCCATCCATCCATCCATCCTTTAACCATCCATCAATTATCTAACTATCCATCAATCCATTCATCTATTTATCTATCTACCATCTATCAATTATCTATCTATCTATCTATCTATCTATCTATCTATCTATCTATCTATCTATCTATCTATCTCATTTATTCAGCCACACAATCAATTGTTTTGTTTATCTCTTATTTGGTTTAAACCCAGGTTCATACAGCATGCTAAAACAAAACCAAGCAAATTATATTACAACTTAGCACAGCCATAGCACTCAGCTTCAAATAGACCATTCTTCAAATAAGTTACTCCGTGATATATCAGTTGATTGATTGATCAGAACAGAGCTGGAAGGGATCTTCAAGGTCTTCTAGATCACCTCCCCTGGTCAAGCAGAAGACCCAGTACCATTTCACACAAGTGACCGTCCAGTCTCTTCTGAAATAATAGACAGATTACACATCTTTGTTGAAGCTGAAATGAAGAAGTCAAAAATCAAAATTTTGAAAGACAAAAAAAAAAAGAGTTACAATATTTGGAGAATAATGCAGTTGGAACAAGAACTTAAAATATAGAATCAGTGCAGCTAAATATCTGTGAGAGCTGTTTAATGACCATCGCTTTTGGGTATGAGTGCCACTGGCTTAATGACCTCCACCCCCAAAAAACCATCCTCAAATCACATAATAACCCACTTAACAACCAGAACAGCTTATGAGCATAATTTCAGGTTCAATTACCGTAGTAAGTTGTGAATTACCTGTATGGATCAATTAAAGATAGGAAAGAAGGAACATGCAGAAATAGTTGGGTAACTTTTTCAAGGATAAAACTAAGTTTAAGCCTGCCATGTCTTCTGCAGTTCAGTTAACTCAGGCCAGTTTGTCTCTCTCTCTCTCTCTCTCTCCACCTCTCTCTTTCCCTTCCTCCCTCCCTCCCTATCTATCTATCTATCTCTATCTGTCTGTCTATCTATCTATCTATCATATCTACATCTACATCTATCTATATGCCAATGCTATTATAAAATTACATTTCTATCTATCTATCTATCTATCTATCTATCTATCTATCTATCTATCTATCTATCTATCTATCTATCTATTTACATACACACACACACACACACACACTCTTATATCAATGCTATTATAAAATTAGCCTGCCTTAAAGTGATAGGTGAAAACTCAGCTATTTCTCACAACCTTTGCTCAGGAGCTCACAGGTAAAATGTGTGATTTGCAGGCAGGCAGTGCTAATTTCTCTTTCCCATTTTTGTGTAAAAGGAGCAAGGATGGAAAAACAAAACAAAACAGAAAGACAGCTATGAGTTCTCGAAGCGTCCTGAGATCACACAATCACTTTCTGTGACCTTCTGACAAGCCAAGTCGATGGGAGAAGCCAGATTCACTTAACAACCAGTAAGTGAATTAGTAAGTTGTTAGCAACAACTTAACTAACTTCACAACTTCAGTGATTCACTGAACAACCGCGGCCGGGAAGGTTGCAAAATGGGGCAAAACTCACTTAACAAATGTTTCGCTTAGCAACAGAAATGTTGGGCGGCTCAATGGTGGTCATAAGCCGAGGACTTCACGCAGTTCGAGAATGCTGAGTCATGCGTGAGATGATCTACGCTGTGATTGGTTGCTGGGGATGTAAAAGGGCCGTTTCCCCTTTTCCCCACCTTTTTCCTTCTGTGTATATTGTAAACATTTGTCTCACGATTGATGTTCCTGTGTTTCTAACTATCTTGTGTTGTTTCTCTCTGGCTGATAACAAAGACCCCTTTAAATTTAAATCTAAAATACATTTATATATTTCAAACACTACAAGTTTGCGTTAGGGTCTCCAATTTCATCTGGATAGCGGCTGTGCAGTTCTATGACATACTTCATCACTGTTCAAAAGCTTAATTGCTGCTCTCCACAGATCGTGTCATAAAACATAAAATATAGAATAGTGATGTACCTCACTTATCGTATGAATTTAATTGTTAGATTGTCCTGACATTAAGAATGGTGTGGTGGCCTAGAGATGGAACTCTCACCTCACAATCAGGAGGCTGTGAGTTTGATCCTACGTAGAGACAAACATTTCTCTCTCTGGGCACACTGAGAATATATCTGCCGAACAAAACTCCACATTGGTGACAGGAAGGGCATCTGGCCAGTAAACACTCTGCTTGCTCCATTCAGTTGCCCAGACTTCATCCCGCAAGGGATTATGGAGTTGTTAAATGAAGACGATGATTGTCCTGACGTTACTTGAAGGCGTTTGCATTTTTATATGTAGTTCTTCCTTTGCTGTGTGAATTTTTTGAGCAAAATAAAAAAAAATTAAGGATGGATACTGGGTGAATGATGTTTGCAGTCACATATTTTTGTGAGACGGCTGTATTTCGACTCCACCTCCATTTTGTGACTGTTTTTAGATAGGCTGAAAGGGAACACAGCTACAGGCTGAAAGGGAACACAGCTACAGGCTCAAAACGTGGTTTTGTAAGAAATGAAACTTCTTTTGAGTGGCAGCATTTAAAATGCGCAAATCATTGAAAAGTATGGGCTTGAAATGGGCTGATATACATTCAGTCCTTGACTTACAACCATAACTGAGCCTAGAATTATAATTTGTGGTAGTTGCTAAAAGGTCATGATGTGATTTTACAACATTTCTTGAGCTGGCCATTAAGCATACACCACAGTCGTTAAGTGAATGCTTCCGTTGTTAAGTAAACTCTATAGTCATTAAGCGAACTTGGGTTTTTTATGAATGGATTTTTTTTTTTGCTGAAAACTGGAAATAAATGTCCAAAACTGGCAAAAAAACACCACAAATTGTTAGTCGCATGACTGTGGGACACAATAAGCATCCATAAGTATGTGTTGGTAGCCAAGCCCCCAAAATGTGATCATGTGACTGCAGGTCACATGAATAGAATTCTTTATTGGCCAAGTGTGATTGGACACACAAGGAATTTGTCTTGGTACAAATGCTCTCAGCGTACATAAAAGAAAAGGTACATTCGTCAAGGGTCAAGAATCATCAGGTACAATTAATGATAGTCGTAGGGTACAATAAAGCAATCAAATCATACTAGGAAACAATCCATATAAATCATAAGGATACATTGGTGCGGTCATTGGAACTTTGAAATTGGGTCATAAGTAACTCTGGGGAAGTCCGTCATAACTTTGAACAATTGCCAAGCAGCTAGTTATTAAGCAAGGACTACGTGTACAATTTGCATTAGCCATGAGGTGGACTGCGATTGTACTGACCCAAACCCTTGTCCAATAAAACAAACACAAACCAAAAGGAACAGAAACCTTTTAATGATTCTTACGAATCCCCGGTTAAAAGGCTGCTGCAAACTAATTAACTTTGATAAGCATGAGCCTTGCCAAAACTGTGCGAGGCTGCCGAGAATAACTAAAATAAGAAATATTTTACAACACAAGAGTCTTCAAATACCAACTAAGATACTGCAATGTCCACGAGGCTGGAGTTTCAAAACGTCTTTGCCTTCTGCAAAGTACGTTCGTTTCACAGCTGGCTTCTATCTTCTTGAAGGAGAGGCCATTACCTTGCAGCCTTACTCGCGAGTCACCCGTGCTGTTGCAGCTGCTTTTTCCTCCGAGCAATCTTGCACGCACATGCACTTAGCACAGGGGAACCTCCTCGTCGCTGCTGCCAGCCCCCCATAATCTCTGAAGGCAGCAGTCCGCTCCCTAATGGTCCTGGCCCCTCATCTGAGTCCTCGCTCTCCTCAGCCGTCCGCACCTGCTTCGGGCTAACCACAACAGCGATGCACTTGTGTCTCCTTTAAGTTTTGTTTCTGGGGTAAAAGAAAATATAGGCAATCCTCAAATTAGAACAATAGCTGAGCTCAATGTTTCTGTTGCTAAACAAGACAATTCTTAAGTGAGTTCTGCTCCCATGTTACAATCTTTGTGCCACAGTTGAAGTGAATCGTTGCCGTTGTTAAGTTAGTCACACGGTTGTTTAAGCAAATCTGGCTTCCCTGATGATTTTGTTCATCAGAAGGTCTCAAAGCGGGATCACGTGATCCAGGGGCGCTGCAACCGTCATAAATATGAGCCAGCTGCCAAGTGTCTGAATTTTGATCATGTGACAATGGGGATGCTGCAACGATCATAATAGCACTAGCACTTAGATTTATATACCGCTTCACAGTGCTTTACAGGCCCCTCTAAGCAGTTTACAGAGTCAGCCTCTTGCCCCCAACAATCTGGGTCCTCATTTTAGTGACCTTGGAAGGATGGAAGGCTGAGTCAACCTTGAGCCGGTCAGAATTGAACTCCTGGCAGTGAACAGTGAGTTAGCCTGCAGTATTGCATCCTGACCACTATGCCACCCTGGCTCCTTCCTTCCTTTTTCCTTCCTTCCTTCCTTCCTTCCTTTTTCCTTCCTTCCTTCCTTCCTTCCTTCCTTCCTTCCTTCCTTCCCAATAGCACTTAGACTTATATACTGCTTTAGAATGCTTTACAGCCCCCTCTAAGCGGTTTATAGAACCAGCCTTTGCCCCCCAAAATCTGGGTCCTCATTTTACCGACCTCAGAAGGATGGAAGACTGAGTCAACCTTGAGCCATTGAGGATTGAACTGCCGAACAGCTGGCAGCTGGCAGTCAACAGAAGTAGCCTGCAGTACTGCACTCTAACCACTGCACCACCATGGCTCACTGTGTGAAAAACAGTCATGAGTCACTTTTTTCAGTGGCATTGTAGCTTCAAACGGTCACTAAATGACCTGTTGTAAGTCGAATACTATCTGTATCTGAGATAGAGCACACCACCTGAAGTCTTTGGATAGAAAGTTTCATGTGGGCTGTTTGTTCTCAGCCCAAAACTAAACACGTTCTCTCTTTTATGCACAACCTGTTTCTAATAATTGCTCGTGGGAAAGAGTTGGCAACCACTGCAAAGGAAATGGCTGGCAGAACGAGAGGGCACGGATGCAGTTTTGCAGCACCGTTGTGTTGCCAATAACAAATGCCACTGAGTTCTGCCACCCTGAGGTCCTATTGGTGAGAAGCATTATTTGCGCCTAAGAAAAGTTAATCACTTCCTTCCATGTTGACATAAAATGAGCGTCTCTAGGATTTGCAAAATTCAGAAGAAAAGTATGCACTGACTGGTTTATACCTTACAAAGTTGACAATACATTCCCATCCTATGTGCATTTATATTACGCTATTATTATGTGTTGTTTCATATATCTCTATTGCTGCTATCCATCTATTTTATGCCCCACAGATACAGATAGATGGATGGATGGATGGATGGATGGATGGATGGATGGATGGATAGAGATACAGATTAACAGAGTTAGAAGGGGCCTTGTAGGTCATCTCCGCCCAAGCAGACCCTACTTCATTTTTGACAGATGGCAGTCCAGTCTCTTCTTGAAAGCTTCCAGTGATGAAGCTCCCACATAGTAGATAGACAGACAGACAGACAAACAGAGACAGGAGATAAACACACACACACAGAGGGTGGGGTAAGTAGATACATAGATAGAAAGAGAGAGATTAGGTAGGAAGGTAAGTAGATAGGTAGATAGATAGGCAGGCAGACAAGAGAGATATATAGAGAGATAGATAGTAAGCAGATACATAGAGAGATTAGAGATAGAAAGAGAGAGATTAGGTAGGTAGGTAGGTAGATAGATAGATAGATAGATAGATAGATAGATAGATAGATAGATAGATAGATAGATAGACAGAGAAACAGACAAACAGACAGAGACAGACAGACAGCTGATTGGCTAGAGGCAACCCACCTGACTCAGGTGAGATTGTAGCTGGTTTACGTTTCACTCTCTTGATTTTCAAATCCAGACCATAATATCCATGAGGGCCAGTGAGCTGTGGCCATGTCATCACTGTCCCCTTTTAGCAATGTTTCATCCAGTCCTTCTAAATGCGCTAGAAACGGGGGAAAGAACTGCCTGTTACATATTTCCCGGATTAATGTTGATTGAAAAAGGTTGACTGAAGTCCACCAGCCATCCGCGCAGGATTCAGGTTTCCCCTGTCTTGGGAAATATTTTATGTTGACTTTACAGGTAGTCCGCAACTTACGACAACAATGGAACACCCAAATTTGTTTATGGCTAAGCAAGACAGTTAAGTGAGTTTTGCTCCATTTTATGACCTTTCTTTACCATGGTTGTTAAGCGAATCGCTGCAGTTGTTAATTTACTCACACGGTTGTTAAGCGAGTCGGGCCTTCCCATTGACTTTGCTTGTCAGAAGGTCACAAAAGTGCTGTTGTCACTTTGGACAATCAGTAATTGAACTGTTGTAAGTCGAGGACTACCTGGATGTAGCCGATGCTGAGAAGGACAGAATAATGATGTGAGATACCAACTGCCTTGTTTCTTTGCTAGTGAGCCGCACTTTAGCTGGCAGAGTGATGAGGAACGGGCGAACTGGACCAACAGCTCCAATTTCATGGATGGCGGAGCTCTGAGGAGTGGAAGTGGCGCAGGCAGCAGGTACAGAGATTGGAGGGCACAGCCCTGGAAGGGTGAGATCCTGCAACAGACCCTTGAGATCATCCAGGAAGGCATCACCACTCGTGAATGTGGCACATCCTTTCCATGCAGAGCAGGTGTCCCCCTTTGGAAGCCATATTGAGATCAGAAAAATGGGAGGGGGGAATTTCTTGGTGTGTATGTAGTTAGACATAATAACATTCTTTTTCTAAGTCAAGGTCATGTAATTTCTGCACCTGGGTGAGAGGACGTCTCAAGTTGGAACGGATGGTGATTGGGGCATGTTGATGCGATGATGGACACAGGGGGTGGATTTGTAGTTTTTACGTATTGCAAGGAAATCCAGAACTTTCAGATTCGGGATTCCCCAGATGTGCCAGTTCATTAGCCAACTAAAACAGAACTTTTGAGAAGATGTCAGTCTTGGAGTTATTCGTTGGAGTGGAGGTTTTCTGGAACGCTGACAGCAGGGGTCTTCAACCTTGTCCACTTTAAGATTTCTGGACTTCAACTCCCAGAATTCCCCAGCCAGCATGGAGTTGACGTTCCACAACTCTTAAAGTGGCCAAGGTTGGACTCTCCTAATGTAGAGAAAAGAGAGGTCCCACCTTAATCCTTAAAAGTGTTGGCCTGTCGGCCGCCGGCCCCTCCAGTAGCCAAACCAGGGGAGGAGGCGTGGGAGTCAGGGCTAGCATCAGGGCAACCTGAGAGGGGGAAGAGGGAATGGAACTGGCAGACAGAGAGAGACAGAGACAGAGGCCGAGCCTGGGCCAGCTGTCAGTCCTCAGATGAAGAATCAACAGCCCCCAGGTCTGGAGGTGGCTGATGAGGAAGAGGAGGAACAGCTGGACCCAGTGCCTGATGTTCGGATGCGCAGAAGGCAGAGGAGAGGAGAGCAATGGAAATCTATGGGCCGGTCCTTGGGATGGAAGAGCCACTGCTGCTAGTGAAGCCCCACCCTAGCTCTGGGGATAAAAGGCAGCGGGTGGGGACGAATAGGTGTGGCACACAACTCTTCACCTCGCCTGCCAGACAGACTTGTTAGCCTGCAGTGAAAGACAAACTTTTTTGCTGGGGTTGCTGGCGCTCCTAATAAAGGAAACATTGCTTCAGCTACAGAGGGTTTTTCTTGTGTTTGGGGATTGGGTCAGAACAAAAAGTCCTTTTCAGCTGACGAAAGTGGAATACAGGTAGTCCTCGACTTACGACCGCAATTGAGCCCAAAATTTCTGTTGCTAAATGAGACGTTTGTTCAGTGAGTTTTGCCCCATTCTATAACCTTGTGAAGTGAATCGCTGCAATTGCTATGTTAGCAAGACGGTTTGTCAAGGCTCCGACATTCACCCCCATTCAAATCATAAGTCTCTAGCCGCATCCCTCAGAGTAAAAAAAATAATTTATTAGGAGTGACCATGTCGGCGTTTCCTGGGTGCAGCCAACTCTAAGTTACATAATTCATTATCACCCTTGACCCTGGTTTTCCCCCCACCCCCTGGGTGTATCATAATTCCTATTCTCCAATGGGACACCTCCATAGCCAAGAGTCATCAATCATGCTCTCCAGTAATAGTCTTGCGTGCCAACAGCTTTGGCTGCCTAGCAATTATCTGAAACATTTAAGGGATGCGCTACTTTCCCCACTCCCTTTCTTCTGGCAGCTAAAAAGACCAATGAAAATTTTTTTAGTTGACATGGTTCTTAAGTGACCTTGCTTGTCATGTGAAAAACAATCCTAAGTCACTTTTTACAGTGCCATTGTTAATTTTGAGTAGTCACTAAACGAGTGGTTATAAGTCAAAAACCACTTATAGTGTTCCAGACTTTTCGCAAGCCGGGTTTGCATATTTATGAAAAATAAGTGCATCTGAATAGGGGTGTATGCTCGGTTGTTTTCTGAGAGGGATGAATGTTTAAAAATGTGTGGAAGCAGGGTACCTGGGTCAGATCCTGTTTGAATTTATCCATGCATCCATGCGCTTAAAGAGCAGTAAAAGTTTCAAGATTGTTTTACTTTCCTGACAGAGCTGCAAGGAAAACAGATTTCAGGCTATCTGGTTGAATTTTCTGGAATTGCTTTGTTAATGACGTACATTTCAGGCATTCTTTACTTTTAACTGTACATCAGAATTGTACTTTAGTGTAGCTGTTTGATTGTTCCTGGACATTTATATAGCTTGTCAATCTTTTGTCCAATGCACAGGTGAATTTGATGTGATTATTTTTGTTTTGTGGGCACCATCCATTCATTGGCACTTCTGCAATTTTGTATATTTAATAAGCTTCATGCAGGAAAAAGAGAAATTAAATTGAAGATAGTGAGCCATAAGGAACAAAATTCTCTTTACTTGTCCATCACTGTCTGGGGTTCTCAGTTATGATTTCCCTTGTGCCAGCTGCTTTTCTTAAAATATATGGTCCAATATTCATTTTGTAAAACGTTTTGGCTGCTGGGCTGTTCAGATTTCTGTCAGTTGCTTAAAAGAAAAGCAGATTAATTTGGAAAATTAAATATTTGATTTGATTTCTGTTTAATTTAATTGACAGCTAGAGTTAAACATGATTGCACTGACAGGAAAAATATACAAAATATACAAAACCAGATTCTTCAAGGCAAGATTTCCCCAGTCTTTCGAGGAACAAATACAGATAGTCCTTACAACTTACAACTATTTGTTTAGCGAACGTTTGAAATTACAACAGCATTGAAAAAGCAACTTATGACCATTTTTCATACTTATGACCATTTCAGCATCCCCCCCCGATCAAAATTCAGATGGTTGCAGAGGTCCTGGTGGTCACGTTTTTACAAACTTCTGACAAGCAATGTCACTGAGGAAGCCAGATTCACTTAACAACTGAGTTACTAACTTAAAACTGCACCGATTCACTTAACAACCATGGCGAGAGTGGTCGTAAAATGGGGCAAAATGCACTACACAACTACCTTGCTTAGCAACAGAAATTTTGGTGCGATTGAGGTCATAAATTGAGGACTATCTATAGACCAGTTATCTGTGTCAGGACTATAAAAGCACCAGCTTTCATCCTATGAAGACCTCAGAGTGGGTTTTCCAGAGTAGGCTGAACCTGGGTAGGGTTCTTGCTTGCTTTCGATCCAGCCCATATTTATCCACTTATTTATTGATTAAGTGTATTTTGCCACCCATCTTATATAGAAACAATTCTGGGGGGATTGCAGCATTAAAACATTGGATAGCTTATGGTTCTGGGTCATTCTACAAACTCAGAACATGGGTTAATTCCGTAACCAAAGGAAGAACTCGTGCGAACAAAGCTGCTGCATTTTTTGGGTGGGTGGGTGAGTCTGTTTCTTCATTAGCCTGTCCGTTTCCTCATTAATGGAAGAGCAGAGAAACAGAGTTGGAAGGGACCTTGGAGGTCTTCTAGTCCAACCCCCAGCTCAAGCAGGAAAACCTTGTACCCTTTCAGGCAAATGTTTGTCCAATCACTTCTTTAAAACCTCCAGTGTTGGATCACAACTTCTGGAGACAAGCTGTTCCTCTGATTAATTGTTCTATCAGGAAATCTCTCCTTAGTTCTAGGTTGCTTCTCTCCTTGACTAGTTTCCATCCATTGCTTCTTGTCCTGCCCTCAGGTACTTTGGAGAATAGCTTGACTCCCTCTTCTTTGGGGCAGCCCCTGAGATATTGGAAGACTGCTATCATGTCACCCCTAGTCCTTCTTTTCATTAAGCTAAACAATTCCTGCAACCATTCTTGTTTTAGCCTCCAGTCCCCTAATCATCTATGTTGCTCTTCTCAACATCTTTTTTTGAGGCCTACTGCATATGCTGTACAAACCACAGTTAGAGGAAAGGGACTTATGAGATGGGCTGACAAACATTTTTGGAAAGGGCAGCCAGCTGTGTGAAGAGGATGTTAGAAGCAGTGAGACCTGGCATTCATTTTTGTGTGTGTGTCTCATTTGTTCTTCCTCAGGTACTTTGAATATTATGACGGACCTTTTGATTACAACTCTACAAAATGTCTGGATCTGAGGCGGGAAATAATGGAGCTGAAGGTTCTGACGGTGTAAGTAGGAACCTGTTCATTCCTTTTGTCCTGGGCAACACTGACCGAAGGGTGTGGCAAAATCCAGCCTTTTTTTTTTTTGGTCCAGAATAGGTTGTTTTCAAATTTACACTTTGCAGCGATGCTCAGAATGTGTAAGGTTTTCCTGTCAGGGTTGGTGAGTAACAGTGAGGTGGAACCAACACAGGGATGGGATTCTACCTGGTCAGCCCAGTTCTATGGAACCGGTTATCATGATTCTGCGCGGTTCAGAGAACCAGCAAATCGTGTTAATGGCTGGCCCCTCCCCTCCCTGCCTAGTCCTCCTTATCTCGCACGCGCGCCATCCAACTTGCTTGTGTTGTGCCTTGCCTAATTTTTGGTAAGTTGCTATTTTTCCTCCCCCCCCCAATGATCAGCTGTTCCAACTATCAGCTGCGGCGCATGATTTAGATTAGCTAGGAAACAGGAAATCGACGGATTTCTTGCTTTCTAGCTCGTCTAAATTGCTGTTGGACTGCTTTGCCTTCAACCAGGAGGCTTCCTTGAGGCTCAGCCAGGGGTGGTATACAGTGAGGGGGGACGGGGAGAAGTGGCCTGCGAGCAGAGCTGAACCTTCCTGAGGAGTAGGACTGAAGCTTCTATTCTTCAGTGCAGACTCAGGCAGCAGATTGCAGAGAGGTAGATCTCTGAATGAATCTGTGGTTCTGCAAGCAACTCAATCTGCCTGCCTGCTTTGCCTGATTTTGGGTAAAAGTTGCTCTTTTTTAAAATAAAAAAAAATCAATATTTACGTAAATATTTACAGTATTTACATACAAGCCACACCCACCAAGACACATGACCACTAAGCCACACCCACAAATCAGTTGTTAAGAAATTTGAATCCCACCTCTGAACCAACAGCAGGTGTAAGTCAGCTCCTAGTCTGCTCCAACTTGCAGGAGAGTTAGCGTTCACCCAGCATCAGCTGGGATTGTTAGCTTTTCTGGAACCGGTGGCAAGGTCTTGAAGACAAGATTGTCAGGAAGGTGTTTTCCAAGGAATGACAGAGAAACAAAAAGGTTGGACGTGGGACTGTTTATGTTCATAGCTATACTTGTCATCTTGTACATGTTTGACAAACAAATAAAATAAAATAAACCTAAAATAAATAAAGCCATCAATTGCCTGTGTCCAATCAGCAAGCTTGACTCTTGCCAAGCCTGCGATCAGAATATTCTTTTGTTTGACAGGCAAAAGAAGCCAAGCAAGCCACAGGATCTGGGATACCCACACATGTATGTATGTATGTATGTATGTATATGTATATAGCAATAGCAATAGCACTTAGACTTCTATACCGCTTCACAGTGCTTTCCAGCCCTACTCTAAGCAGTTTTACACAGTCAGCCTGTTGCCCCCAACAATCTGGGTCCTCATTTTACCCACCTGGGAAGGAGGGAAGGCTGAGTCAACCTTGAGCCTGGTGGGATTCGAACTGCCAGATTGCAGGCAGCCGGCAGTCAGCAGAAGTAGCCTGCAGTACTGCACTCTGACCACTGCGCCACCACGGCTCTTCCGCATATATTCCATATCCTGTGGTTTTCTTTGCTTCGGAAGAATGTGTGTTGAGTGTGTGTGTGTAGACACAAACGCGCACACGGAGACTCTCTTCCTTGACCAGGATGATGGGTTGCGTTGTTGTTGTCCAAATTGGGATGTAGATGCTGCTGCGTTTGGAATTCAGCTCTAAGGTGACCATTTTTTTCTGCCTGTTTTAGAGCGAGGCAGACAGAATTGTTTGAAAGGTGGAAGAACCTTCAGATCTGCAAGTGGGAGTTGAATATTACGGAGGCCAACTTCTTCAAGTAAGAGGGGGGTGAACTTTAAGAGATTTTACAAAACCTGATCCAGTCCCTAGCCCTAGCCCCAATCTATATCTTGACAGCGAAGATGGGTAATCGTTGATTCCAGGTTTATTGTTTCTCAGCTGCAGGGAGAAGTATAAATTAATTCTCTTTAAAAAAAAAAAAAAACTTTATTAATTTTACAATTAAAACAGACAACACATGCATAAATGTGAAAGAGAAAAAAAGAAATAAAGAAGGAGAAGTGGAAAAGAAAATTCAGAAAACAATTAAAAACCGTTTCATTCATTCTTTTCTACCACTGTGGCTGTGTTTTACTTAAAACCAGCCAGACTATATAGCCGTGTTGGCGAACCTGTGGCACGCATGCCGGAAGTGGCACGCTGAGCCATTTCTGCCAGCACACGAGAACTCGTCCAGAAGAGCCCCACTGTGAATGTGTGTGCGTTGCCGCCTGAGAGCTGATTGTTGGGTATCGGGTGCGCATGCACAGTGGAGGGGGAGACACGGGGGTGCGCGGGAGACATGCGCACATGTGCAGAGGTGCACGGTGTATGGTGGGTGGATCACGTGCGAATGCACAGATGTATGGCATGCGGTGGGATCGCATACACATGCACAGGGGTGGGGTGGGGGCCCAGCACGCATTGCCTTCTGGGTGCTGGCACATGAGCACACGAGCACGCGTGGAATTATCGGCACAGGACCTGAAAAAGGTTAGCTGCCGCTGCTATATAGGAACAGTGACCCAGCCAAGGTGATGTGTTCAATAAACCATACTTTATCACAGGACCAAGCCACTAAATTAGATGATGGTTCCTCAGATGATGGTTTCTCTAAGCTATGTCTCCTTCCAACATATCATCTTCTTTTAATGATCCCATAATCCCTTGTGGGGTGGATTTTGGGCAACTGAATGGAGTTCAGTGTTTACTGGCCAGATGCCCTTCCTGTCACCAATGTGGAGTTTTGTTCAACAGATAATATTCGCATTGTGCCCAGAGAGAGAAATAGTCTGCCTCTACCTAGGATCGAACTCACAGCCTCCCGACTGTGAGGTGAGAGCTCCACCTCTAGGCCGCCGCATCTCCAATATAGCAGGTTTAAATGCTTTGGGATTGAGATAGTCTGGGTTTTAGAATTCTGGGAGTCCTGAGAGACACCAGATAGGAGGAAATTGGGTTACCTAATGTCAGACATCTGCCCTTGATTTTTATTTATTTTTACTCGTCAATTGCTTACAAGATAATAGGTATAAGTAAAAACATAGTTATGAATACATGGATACATATAAGAAAAATAAAACAATATAAAATAAACAATAGGACAGGGACGGTAGGCACGTTGGTGCGCTTATGCACGCCCCCTATAGACCTCTTAGGAAAGGGGTAAGGTCAATAGTAGACAGTCTAAGGTTTTACCTACCATGGAAGGATGGGAGGCTGAGTCAACCTTGAGCCGGTCAGAATCGAACTCCTGGCAGTGAGTAGAGTTAGCCTGCAATACTGCATCCGAACCACTGTGCCACCACGATTCATGTGTATCCTTTTTGCATCTTCACATAGGTCTACTCTGTCCAGATGCTGCAGTGCACCAGCTTTCCTCTTCACCACACAAAAGAACACACCCCTGGGAACAGACCTGAAATATGAAGTGGATACCAGCGGAATTTTCCATATCAACGTCGAAGTATTCCGAATGTTTCCTAAGGTGTGGTGCCTTTGTTGACTTAAAAAAAAAAAAAGAATTGCCCATAAGTGCAGGTAGTCCTTGACTTACCACAGTTCACTTACTGATCGTTCAAAGTTGCAATGGCACTGAAAAAAGTGACTTACGACCGTTTTTTCAGACTTATGACCAGAGCAGGTTCTGACCAGTTCTGGAGAACTGGTAGTGGAAAATTTGAGTAGTTCGGAGAACTGGCAAATCCCACCTCTGACTGGCCCCGCCCCCCATCTATTCTCTGCCTCCTGAGTCCCAGCTGATTGGCTGGGTCTCCTTTGGTTGCCCTGCACAGGAGAATGGAGCTGGAAAGCAGGTTAGTGGGGTGGGGAGGGAATGGGGATTTTGAAGTATCCTTCCCCCAGGAGTAGGGGGAGGGAATGCGGATTTTACAGTATCCTTCCCCTGCCACGCCCACCAAACCACACCCACCAAGTCACACCATGCTCAGCAAGCCATGCCCACAGAACCGGTAGTAAAAAAAATTCGAATCCCACCACTGCGTACGTTGCAGGATTCTCTGTGATCACGTGATTTGTCACGTGATTTGCTCTCCTTTTGTGATCTTCTGACAAGCCAAGTCAGCGAGGGACTAGTTTCATTTCACTCATTTACCCACTGCAGGGATTCCCTCAACAAATGTGGCAAGAAAAGTCAAGAAATGGGGCGAAACTCACTGAACCAATTTCTCACTTAGCCACATTACATGTTGGGCACAATTGTGGTCATAAGTTGAGGGATGCCTGTAGGTCTGATCCCGGCGGTTGGATGCAAAGACATTGCCTGGATTTCGTAGCAGCTATGAAAAGGGAGAAATGAGTAAGTGAGTTTTGTTGACTTTCTATGGCTGTGATTTTCCTTCATGGTTGTTCTGATTAGCCTGCCACCTGCCATCTCGTCCCTGCGTATCAAGAGATAGGCAGCATAATTTATATTTAGCACAGCAGAGCATCAGAGTGATATCCTACCCATGTGGAAAATGGCCAATCAACATAATTTAAATCAGGCCATGGAATCAGTTTGTAGCTGAAGGGAGATTTGATCCACTAGCTTACCAGTGGAGTTCAACTCTACATCACATGATTATGGAATTTATTGTTTTGGTGTAGTGTGTGACCCCAGCCTACTGTGATTTACTTACCAAACAGTGGATTGTTTAAACCAGGACTTTATTAGTCCATCTATCGTCTTATGAAGAATGTATTTCCTTTGCTTCTCACCTCTTTGGTATTCATTTTGAAGTTATTTAGAATTTTACTTTGTCTTTTCCCTCCAAAGTCTCTGTGAGTTATACCAAGAGTCTCCAAACTTGGCAACTTTAAGACTTGTGGACTTCAGCTCCCAGAGTTCCCCAGCCAGCCATTCAGCCAGACTTCAACTCCCAGAATTCCTCAGGCAACTCAGAATTGCTCAGTCATGGCTGGCTGAGGAATTCTGGAAGTTGAAGTCCTTAAGCCTTAAATCTCCCAGAGTTCCCCAGCCAGCCATTCAGCCAGACTTCAACTCCCAGAATTCCTCAGCCAACTCAGAATTGCTCAATCATGGCTGGCTGAGGAATTCTGGAAGTTGAAGTCCATAAGTCTTAAATCTCCCAGAATTCCCCAGCCAGCCATTCTGCCAGACTTCAACTCCCAGAATTCTTCAGCCAACTCAGAATTGCTCAATCATGGCTGGCTGAGGGATTCTGGTAGCTGAAGTCCACAAGACTTAAAACTTGCCAAATTTGAAGACCCCTGAGTTATATAACTCCAATCATTTTCCAGAATCTAGCCATTCAGTTCTCAGACTTTCTCTGCCATTTGCCTTTTAGGTTCTAGATTTCTTCTACCCAGGGAAAGCATTTATTACCTTCATCACAGTTGACCTTGTGGCAGAATATCCTGAATAATATCTTTGCCTCCATAGTTAATTGGGTGGGTAGAGATAGGCAAGTTTATTTTTCCATCTCTTGGAGTGCAGAGGATTATCTAGAAATGTAGCACATATTAAATTTGCCACCTGCTTGTTGCCTGTAAACAATCTACTATGTTAACCTCACAGCCCTAATGGACTGTTTACAGTATTTTCTTTCATGAATCCTGCACCATGCATGCTTTAATTATTTTTTTAAAATCACATTTATTTCTATATTGCAAACACATTACTTATACAGATAATCCACAACATACAACCAGAATTGAGCCCCAAAAGTCTGTTGTTAAATGAGACAGTTGTTGAGTGAGTTTTGCTCCATTTTACAACCTCTTTGGCGACAGTTGTTAAGGGAATCACTGCATTTGTTGGAGCCTTGACCCAAGGGTCATAAGTGTGAAAAACAGTTTTAAATCACTTTTTTCAGTGCTGTTGTAATTTTGAATATATATAGTGAAAAAGCACTCACACATCATCACAAAATCTCCAGAACCATAAAGCCTACAAAGTTGAAATTTGGCACATATGTTTCTCTTGGCTTCTAGGTGCTTGCTAAGTAAGGATTTTTTTGAAATGACCATCAGAGCCTTAGTATTTCCTATATTATTATTAACACGCTCTGATGCTAAGGAGTTCTACTGCCCTTCCCCACCTGGAAAGAAATCTGTTCCAAATGCAAAACACAAGCAGAGAGGAGTTTCAGTTTTAGTTTCACAGCAGCAAGCAGCTTTAGTACAAAACAGTTGAGCTTAGCCACGCCTAGGCTCCTTGCTGTCTCCTTGTTCACACAGCAAATACTGTTTCACTTTCTAAACAGCTTTCAACTCTCTCACACACTGACAGGACGCTAGCCAGATAAATACCAATGGATGCTGGTAGGCAGAGGCAGAATTCCCCCCACTTATTTTCCTCCCCCCAAATTTAAGCCCGATCACATAGTTTCGTAGCGAAGCACGCCGGGTATCCTGCTAGTAATCACTAAATGAAGAGTTGTGAGGACTGCCTGTATGCATATATTAGTAGCATTGTAAGATCTTTCTGTGTATACAAGAAGCCAGCCGCTCTCTAACACCCCTGAGTCAAAATCTTGGCGCTTCTTAATCTGATATCATCAACCACCAAGGTCACAGGCAATTATTTTTCCAGTATTGTGACATCAAATGCAGCAGAGATGAAATCTTAATCCTGTAAGTTTGTTGTCTTTTTCTTTCTTACTGCAGAGGCTCCATTTTGTTATATTTAGCAAATGACTTATAAATTTCCCTTTTAATGCCATCGACCTCTCAGGTCTGTGTACAAAATCAGGGAAATGACATTGAAGGTTATTCAATTCAGTTCCGTTCAGTTCTGTTGACCTGACAGTTCCCAATTCACCTGAATAGCTAATTAAAAAATTCTAGATAGGTTTACCTGAATGCATGCAATCCGAGCAGGTTTCATACTGGCTGTTACATTATGGGTTTTTAAAATGTTTAAATTCCAGCTTTCTTGAGCAGTGGCTGCACTCACACAGTGCTCTGAATTACGTTAAGTTTTTAAAGCCTTTAAACATGAACTTGTTATCTAGGTTATTCTTTAATTTATTTGTATATTCCTTTTAATTATTAAGATACCAGCTGGTATAATAGCCTTTTCCATATAACTGTTGTACTCTATCACTTTTAAATCTACTTCCAGTTCAGTATTAATCCTGTCTGACAAAAGCTTATTCTTCTTTTATACACAGCCAGAATAGAATAGCAGGCACTCTTTAAAATTAACTTCTGGATCTATGGTTCACAAATATTTGTCAATATATCCAATGTTAAAGTATTTTGCTTCATTCTGTATCAGTAAATCAACTTTGGTTGGGATCTTTTAACTGTGGTCTACACCAGGGGTCTCCAAACTTGGCAACTTTAAGCTTGGGGGACTTCAACTCCCAGAATTCCCCAGCCAGTTTACAACTTCCAGCTTACAGCCAACTTACAACCAGCATACAAAACAGCAAAGCTGGCTGGGGAATTCAGGGAGTTGAAGTCCGCCAGGCTTAAAGTTGCCAAGGTTGGAGACCACTGGTCTATACTGTAATTCCTTCTGGCTCCCTCTAGTATCCAAGTTTCAAAGTCCCATTCTATCATTTTTAAAAAAGAATTCAAATCAATAGCGTTTTCCCATGAGAAGGATTCTTATGATTTTAATTTCAAAATCATATTTCAAGTCCATGGGGACTCTTAAATTTTATTTTTACAGAATCCAGAATCAATATTTTTAGAAATTATTAAACCTATAGTTAAATTTTCTTTACAAAAAAAAAAAAAATGGTTACTCCAAATTGGTTTCCTACCGTAACTACCTAAAAAATAATAATAAGGCATCAGAATGACTCTTAAGATAGACAGTTGAGTTCAAGAACACATTCCACAGAAGGAGTGTCATGGCTCAAAACATCTTTTCCCAACTTGGCTGGAGTTGGCATTAGATGTTGGATGATTGATAGGTATCACAGTTCAACACATGTGGCAGGTGTCAGTTATGGAAGGTTGCATTGGGAATTTAAACGATAAAACTAAAAGGGTATTTTGGGATATTTTGGTTTCAGACTCAAATAGGGTTTGGCATCTGCAGGATTGCTAATGGAATTCCTGCAACATCTTAAACTGGAATAACACAACAACATAGCTGGAAGGGACCTTGGAGGTCTTCTATTCCAACCCCCTTGGAGACCCTAGACCAGGAGTGCCCAACCAGGCTGTGCAAGACCCATTTGCACATGTGTGGGATCCAGGCAGCATGTGAAACCACAACCCCTGCCCATGGAAAAACCACCCTCCGTGGAACCTGTCCTTAGCACCCCATTTCAGACAAATGGTTGTCTAATTTCTTCTCAACCTCCAGTTGTGGAGTACCCACAATTTCCAGAGGCAAGCCACATCTTTTCCTAAGATTGTGGTGCAGCTGCAGAAAGCACCTACAAGATTACTGATAGAAGAGAATGTTTGTAGCTCAGAGTTGAAATGAGGGGTCCTTCTTGCTCTCTGAGCTTGATGATTTCTTCCAGACCTTTCATTACCAAACCAGATAGTATCCTTTGTGCTACTTACCTTAATGCACTGATGAAGTTACCTGGTTTGGTAACGAAACGCCTGCAAGAGAAGCACTAAGCTCAGAGACCACCAAGGACCCCCCCCCCCACCTACAAGATTCCTCAGAAAAGATGTGCCTGGTTTTTGATTTATTTTAGAATCAGGGCTGGGATGCTATGGGTTTTTCAGGGTTTCGGGAGAGCCCCTAGCTAAGATTCTGTGCAGTTTGGAGTTCCAAATCCCACTCCTGGCTGGTCCCACCCACCCCGCCCCACCCAGGAATCCCCACCCAGCCCATTTTGGATGCAGGTAAGTGCAGGGAGCACATGGAATGCAAAAAACAGGTTTCCCAGAAGTTTGAGAAGGCTGGAAATGGGCTCGTTTCCACCTTCCAGAGAGCCTCCGGAGCCCGGGAGGCCGTTTTGCCCTCCCAGAGGCTTGAGGAAAGCCTCTGGAGCATGGGAGGGCAAACACCCCCCCCGTGGTGCGGGAAGCTGACTAGGCCACGCCCACCATGGCCACACCCACACAGCCACTGGGCAGAAAACCCTTTGCTAACATTTTTGAAGCCTTCTCCTTTTTCAGATGCACTTCTCTGTCTGATGTGCTGCCAGAAGAGACAGCCAGGGATGGTTTCCAATAAAAGTTCAATAAAGAACGACACCAAAGAAAATACATCAAATATGTCAAACAGTCAATAGAAGCCAGTCTACCTTGCTGATGTTACATGCAGCTGATCAGATGTGGACTTCTCTCTTGGGAGCATACATATATGGTCTCATCCAATTGAAAGCTTCAAAGAGCTGGCTCACATCCCTGGCAGATATTCTGTATTAACAAAGGACTGAATTTTTCCACTTAAGCAGTCCTGGTGGCAAAGGAACATACAGATCTTCTTGGACAAGGTTGCAGAGAGACTGTCAGCTCAGCCTTGGAAAGCAAGACAGGATGACAAAGTGTGATGACCTGGCGCGTGGCACAAAAATAACAAAGTCACCAAAGCAGAATAAATTCCCTTTAATACCTCCAACTTGGCCCCCAATGTCCAGTTATCCTGGGCTGGAGACCAAACTCTTCCAAAAAACAGTCTACAAAGGGAAGAAATGCAGCCCTAACCCAAATACCGATAATTTAGAAATTAAAAAAAAACCAACACAAACCATGCTGAAGTAATTAATACGACAGGCCAGGATAATAAATTACAGACTTCCAAAAGATAACGAAGCACACACAGTTGGGAGGCCGCCAAAACCCAGATAAGCCTTGACAAAGATAATGCACGCTTTGCTTCCAGCAAGGTGCTGTGTGCAAATGCCCTTCTTATATCCTGTTCTCCCAGCTGCAACTAATGAAAGGGATCAGGGCCTTTTTCTCTCCCATAAGCCACATTGCTCCCTTCTCCATTCCTCCCTGCGGAGGAACGGAGAAGAGAGAAACATGAGTTGAGTGGCTTATGGGGGAGGAAAGGGCCCTGATTCCCTTCATTAGCTGCAGCTGGGAACATAGTTTATATAAAAGGGAAGCTGCGTGCAGCAAGCTGTTGGGAGCAAACGTGAATTTATCTTGTATTGCGGATGCTTATCTGTGCTCCTGGTGTCTTCCCAACTGCGTGAGTTTTGCCGTGCTTTCAAGTCTGAAATTCCTTCTCCTGCCCTGTCAAGCTCATCACTTCAGTTTGGTTTGTTTGGATTTTAAGTTACAGTTTGTGTGTACCTTGTTTTGGACTGAATTTTCTACAGTTAAAGGCTGTTCCTGGGAAAGTTTTTCTCCAGCCAAAGATAACCTGGACATTGTGGGCAAAGTTGGAGATAATAAGGGGACTCTTCTTGCTTATTGGACTGTGTTGCCTTTGTGCCGTGCCCCGGGTCATCACAGCACCTTTGGGATAAACGTGTGCAACTTTTCCCAGAATTGGTCCCATTTTTCGGCTTCTGCTTTGCTCCAGGAGATGCCCTATTCCCGTTCCCAGTTTAAGAAATGTGCAGTGGTTGGAAACGGAGGAATTTTGAAGAACAGCGGATGTGGCCAGGAGATTGATGGTGCCGATTTTGTCTTACGGTAATTGTCTAGCATGATATCCTTTGCATTTTCTACCCTCAAAACGATGTTATAGGGCATTACACATCAGAGCAACTAGACACAAGGACAGTTTTTCCTGGCATACCATCACCCTGCTAAACAACTAATTCCCCCAACACTGTCAAACCATTTACTAAGGCTGTGCTACTATTATTCTTCTCATCCTTCCTATTACCTATTACCTTTTCTACTTATGACAATAACCTTGTTGCTTGTATCTTTACATTTATATTGTTTTATTTAGTTTCCTAGTATGATTTGATTACTTATTTAGTATCCTATGACTATCACTAAGTGTTGTATCTTACAATTCTTCATGAATGTATTTTTTATGCACACTGAGAGCTTATGCACCGAAGACAAATTCCTTGTGTGTCCAATGCAGAGGTGGGTATTCAGCAGGTTCTGACCAGTTCTGGAGAATTGGTAGTGGAAATTTTGAGTAGTTCAGAGAACTGGCAAATACCACCTCTGACTGGAGATTTTACAGTATCCTTCCCCTGCCACGCCCACCAAGCCACGCCCACAGAACCGGTAGTAAAAAATTAGAATCCCACCACTGTGTCCAATCACACTTGGCCAATGAAGTATTCTATTCCATTCTATTCTATTTTTATATACAGTGACTGTATTGCTATTGCTGCTAAATTTCTAATGAAGGTATAGATAACTTTTCAGGTTTTTTTTCTCCACACTTCATTTACTAAGCTCCTATACAGAAGCAACTGGAAATGAATTCATAAGGACTAGGGCTCTTTAAGGGATGAAGCGGCTCAGTGGCTAAGATGCTGAGCTTGTCGATCAGAAAGGCTGGCTGTTCGGCAGTTCGAATCCCTAGCGCCGCATAACGGAGTGAGCTCCCTTTCCTTGTCCCAGCTTCCGCCAACCTAGCAGTTCGAAAGCATGTTAAAAATGCAAATAGAAAAATAGGGACCCCCTTGCTGGGAAGGCAACAGCATTCCGTGCGCCTTAACAGCGTTTAGTCATGCCGGCCACATGACCTCGGAGACGTCTTCGGACAGCGCTGGCTCTTCGGCTTTGTAACGGAGATGAGCACCGCCCCCTAGAGCCGGAAATGACTAGCATGTATGTGTGAGGGAAACCTTTACCTTTAAAGGCCTATGGCAATCAATTTTTTTTTTCAAAAGTCAGAGATGATAAGACAATAGTGTGAATTTACATGCTTATGTCAATGTTTTTGACTATTAAATTGTGGAAAATAATGGACAACTTTATACCTGCAAATTGATTAGCTCTTTAAAGGCAAAATAACAGAAAAAACAACAGTAAATAGCAATAGTAGATGATCTCAACCCAACCATTAAAATAAAACCCCACAAATTTAAAGGTTTATTGCTTTTCTGCTTTTCTGCCTTTAGCCTCTTGATAAACAATTCATAACTGGAAAAAAAAATTAAAGTGTATACAATGACTTTCAATTATTTTTAGAAAAAATATCATTAGCTTTATGTCTCCAAAACAGCCCCAAGTTCTTCCAAGATTGTTAATGTAGAGATTTAAGACACAATTAAAGAAGAAAGGACAGGAAATCATTTCTGATTCTGCTAACTTAAGATAAAATTGATTCTTGGATCCATTTCAAGTCATTTTTGCTGGTGATGTTTGAAGCTGTGGCCTGCAGGCAAAATAATTTTTTCCCCTTATTTTCTCCAAAACACAGCCAAGTTACATCAGAGGGACATAACTTGTTTAGTTGAATTGATCCAATGGTTGACTATTGTCTCAGCATTATGAAGCCATGGATCACAGCAGGGTTGAGAAGCCGGGACAGAATGTTAATTTAATCCCCCTTCTCTCTGTGTCCCTCTCCTATCAGATCCATTTATTTTGTGTTCATTGGTTTTGTTCTACTGAGGTCAGCGGCCTATAAACAAGAGTGGACAAGTGAACAAAAGTTCAAGGAATCCCCCCATTCTAAAATAATTTGGGAGATTATATTTGAATTGATGAATTTACTGACTTGGTCAATACTGACCCTTATTAGTTCGACTATTTTCTAGTATGATTGGATTGCTTATTGTCCCCTATGACTTTTATTAAGTGTTGTACCTGATGATTCTGGACTCTTGACGAATGTTATCTTTTATTTTATGTACTCTGAGAGCATTTGCACCAAGACAAATTCCTTGTGTGTCCAATCACACTTGTCCAATAAAGAATAAAGAATTCTATCATCATTTCATGCATTGAACTATACTTTGTATAGTATGTGTTCCGTATATAACAGAATAACAGAGTTGGAAGAGATCTTGGAGCAGGGATGGGATTCCACTGGTATAACAACCGGTTCAGTGATCACGCGCTTTGAGGGATTTCCCATGTGCTTTGGCCCAAATTCTTCTGTTTGATTTCAAGTGACATTTGTCCTTTGCTTCCTTAATTATTCAGTTCCTCTTTACCTACTTCCCACAGGGATCTTTTAGATCAGATTCCGGGGATTTGTCCATCCTTAGGTGTCTGTTAAGAGTTTGCAGCAGAAATTCAAGTCCAGAAAACACACAGATGACTGATTCAGCAGGATCATTAACTTCTTTATAAACATATTAGCATGAGTAAAGTTTATAATACCATTCGTAGATTCTTTCAACATAGCGTAAGCAAAAACACAAGCAGCAGCTCAGAAGGCTCAGAACAGAACACTTTCCGTTTAGATGGCAGGCAAGTTAGTTTCACTTTCAATTCTCGGCAAAGCGCACAGAGCCAAACCACACCCAGGCTGTCAGCTCCCATTGGCTAGTCTGTTGCCATGCTTACTTTGTTAACCATGTCTCTGCCAGTTAATGAATATACTCTGACAGTGTCTACTTCATCTTTAGGCACAGCAGCTTCATCCTAGTCTCACAGACGGTGGCAGTTGGGCTATTTTTCCATCCAATATTCTGAATCTTGTTTCTATCTTCTGTGATACAGTATTAGCTGCATCTTCTAGTTCAGGATGGATAAACTCTGTACGTCATCTTCCAAGCAACGCTAGATTCATCATACAAATGGACAATTCTTTGCAATTGTGACTAGCAACCAGCTAAAAAACTGCCAAAAACAACCTCTTAAAACCCAGATTTTATTCAATTTTTGACATAAATATCATAGGGAATCCTGCCAACACTTCCACGTTAGAGGGGTATTCAACTCTGCACAGGTTGTACTGGTGTGCAAACACTACATTTACTTATATCCCGCCTTTATTATTTTAAAAATTGCTAAGATGGCGAACATATCCAACATAGCACTAGCACTTAGACTTATATATTGCTTTACAGTGTTTTGCAGCCCTCTCTAAACAGTTTATAGAGTCAGCCTATTGACCCCAATAATCTGGGTCTTCATTTTATCAACCTCGGAAGGCTGAGTCAACCTTGAGCCTGGTGGGAGTTGAACTGCCAAATTGCAGGCAGCCAGCAGGCAGCAGAAGTAGCCTGCAGTACTGCACTTTAACCACTGCGCCACTGTGGTTCATCCCTTCCTCCTCCTCCTATTTTTAACATCCCTTCCTCCTCCTATTTTCCCGATTACAACAACTTTGTAAGGTGGGTTGGGTTGAGAGAAAGTGACTGGCCCAAGATCACTCAGCTGACTTTTAAGACTAAAGTGGGACTAGAATTCACTGTCGCTTAATGATTGGCCCAAAGTCACCCAGCCTGTTTTCATGGCTAAGGCAGGACTTGAACTCAGAGTCCCTTGCTTTCTAGCATGGTTACTTAACAACTAGACCAAAGCGGTAAAATGCATTCTTCATCATAAAATGAAATAAAGAAGAAAACCCTGTACTGCATTGGAGATGAGTGACAAATTAAGGATTCCTAATTATATCTTGTACTTTGGTTTCTGCAAATCTTCCCTTGCCTTGATTACAAATTCAGCTTCCAGCTGTTCTTTGAGGATAAAATAAAAAGCAGACTTGCAGAATGGGCTAGAAAGACAGTTCAAACCATGTGGTTGAAAGGGATGAGATAAGGAACTTATAATCAAGAAGAAGAAAAAAAATAATCTCAAATAATCTTGTGATCATTTTATCCGAAATACTAATTCAATTTTCCAAGGCAACGTCAGTAATTGGAGGTATTTAACAATCTAAGGAAAATAGATACTGTAGATTTGGGATTTAACTGAAATTTATTTAGATATTCTGAGGGGGACCCTGGTAGTAGCAGCTTAGTTTCCATGTGGATCTTGCTCACAGGCTAAAAGCTAAAAATGCTCCCAATTAGACATTCCTTATATAATTGTGTGTCTCATTCAGGGTTTGGAAGAAGTCCACAGAGTGCCTGCTTTTTGGAAAACGTTCATTTTTTCCTATTGCTCTTTCTCTTTCTTTCTTTATTTGGAAAAAAAAGAAGAAGAAAAAGTTAAAGAGAGAAAGATGGCACTGCCCTGCAGAATCAAATGAATGTATTAGTATAGGAAGAGTAGCAGAACCTGCAGAAGGAGTCAAAAGAGGCACTAGCCTAGAATCATAGCCGCAAGCGAACTAAATCCAACTCCCTTTGAATTTCATAGACACTTAGGAAAGATTAAAATTTTGAACATCTGGCTATTCCAGGCCTGAGGATAGTGTGGCTGTTGAACTTCCATTGTGTATGTGTATGTGTGTGTTTTATGTCTTTTTTCTGATTATTCGTTTTTTCTTCTTCTATTTTGTTGTTCCTTTTTTATTTTCTTTTAAAAAAATACTTTATTTAGTACAAAAGATTAAAATATACGAATATACAGGCATTAAAATGTAATAGTCATACAAATAGACATCAGTACAATTCATATTTCTCTCTAATACATTTGATAGTGATTTAAGTAACTCATAACAGGTACTGAATGGCAAATATTCCTCATCCCTTATAAACTAAATACTATCTATATTATATATTATCTAATTGTCTATGGTTATTATTGGATTATAACTCTGTTATTTTGTAAATGAGTCCTTTATAATGTTTATTCAATGAAAAAGAAATAAAACTAATATTTTACAAATTCCTATCAATTAGATATATATGTAATAATACGTTTCCTATGTTCGTTTATTTTATACATTCTTTTTCTTACGGTCTATCCAGTTGTACCATTTATCCCAAATCGAATAAAATTCAGAATCATCTTTTCCTTTTAGTTTTAGTGTGAGCCTTTCCATTTCGGCACATTCACAGATCTTCTGAATAATAATATGTATAGGTGGTAAAATGGGCATTTTCCAATATTGTGCCAGTGAGATTTGTGCCGCTGTTAGTATAAAATGATCAGGTACCTTACTTTGAGAGGATATTCCCGTTTAATTATCCCCAGAAGATACAATTCAGGTTTCCACTCCTATTTTGTTGTTCCATACAATTTAAAATATAAGCTGCCCAGAATTGTCTATAGTTGGGCCACTTCTAAATTGAAATCTATATATATAAAAGCGAAATACCATTCACGCATCATCACAAAAATCTCCAGAACCGTAAAGCCTACAAACTTGAAATTTGGCATCTATGTTCCTCTTGGCTTCTAGGTGCTCACTAAGAAAGGATTTTTTCCAAATGACCATCAGAGCGTTAGTATTTCTTATATTATTATTAACATGCTCTACTACTAAGGAGTTCTACTCCCCCTCCCCACCTGAAAAGAAATCTCTTCCAAATGCAAAACACAAGGAGAGGAGTTTCAGTTTTAGTTTCACATCAGCAAGCAGCTTTAGTACAGAACAGCTGAGCTAAGCCACGCCCAGGCTCCTTGCTGTCTCCTCCTTGCTCACATAGCAAATACTGTTTCAGTTTCCAAACAGCCCACAATGTTGTCACACACTGACAGGACGCTAGCCAGATGAATACCGATGGATGCTGGTAGGCAGAGGCAGAATTTCTCCCCCTTATTTTCCTCCCCAAAAACCGAGCCCGACCACATAGTTTCAGAGCAAAGCACGCCGGGTATCCAGCTAGTCAAGATCCAGCTAGGGGTCTTCAAACATGGCAGCTTTAAGACTTGTGGACTTCAACTCCCAGAATTCCTCCTCCAGTCATGGTAGCTCAGGAATTCTGGGGGTTGAAGTCCACAAGTCTTAAACTTGCCAAGTTTGAAGACCCTGGCTCAAAACCCAAAGGCTGCAGAGTCCCCAGCTGGCTTTGCTGGGTTGGCTGTTTTTGGCACTGTGTAAAATGACGTTTGGGATGGATGGGGGAGGGAGAGGGAGGAGAGGGTTACAATTAAAATAAAATAAAATAACCCTGCGATCTTTTCCGGGGCTCCTTTTTCTCCTACAGATGCAATTTGCCTCCCATATCGAGGAAATATGTGGCAGATGTTGGCGTAAAGACTAATGTCGTGACAGTCAATCCCAGCATAATCATGGAAAGGTCAGTGGTTTCCCAGCCTCTTTTTCCCTCCTGAGCCTCTGGGAAATTCACCTGCGTGAGAAAGAAGGAGCCGTGTCTTCCGATTTGCTCTGGCACTCGGTGGCTCTGGACGGTGTAATTTCATAGCAACTGGAAATGAGAGTCATCGGAGCCTCCTTGTCATCAGGGGAAATGCCTGCAATTGAAAGGAGGCATGTGGACTTCGGCCCACGCGTGTTCTCTTTTCTCTTTGGGTATTCTCTCTTTCCCTTGCTTTTCTTTCCTCTCTCCCTCATTCCCTCCCGCCCTAATTTTGCTTCTTTTATTTTTATCTTCCTTTCCTTGGTTTTCCTCCCTCCCTCCTTCCCTCCCTCTTTCTTTTATTTTCCTTCCTAATTTCCTTCCTTCCTTTCTTTGGCTTTCCTTCCCTTCCTTCCTTCCTTCCTTCCTTCCTTCCTTCCTTCCTTCCTTCCTTCCTTCCTTCCTTCCTTTCTCCCTCCCCTCTTTCTTTTATTTTCCTTCCTATTTTCCTCCCTTCCTTTCCCTGGCATTTTTTTCTTCCCTCCCTTGCTCCCTCCCTCTTTCTTTTATTTTCCTTCCTATTTTCCTTCCCTCCTTTCCTTGGCTTCCTTCCTTCCTTCCTTCCTTCTTTCCTTCCTTCCTTCCTTCCTTCCTTCCTTCCTTCCTTCCTTCCTTCCTTCCCTTTCTCCCTCCCTCTTTCTTTTATTTTCCTTCCTAATTTCCTTCCTTCCCTTGGCCTTCCTTCCTTCCTTCCTTCCTTCCTTCCTTCCTTCCTTCCTTCCTTCCTTCCTTCCTTCCTTCCTTCTTCTTCCTTTCTCCTCCCTCTTTCTTTTATTTTCCTTCCTAATTTCCTTCCTGGCTTCCTTCCTTCCTTCTTTCCTTCCTTCCTTCCTTCTTTCCTTCCTTCCTTCCTTCCTTCCTTCCTTCCTTCCTTCCTTCCTTCCTTCCTTTCCTTCCTTCCTTTCTTCCTTCCTTCCTTCCCTTTCTCCCTCCCTCTTTCTTTTATTTTCCTTCCTAATTTCCTTCCTTCCTTGCCTGCCTTCCTTCCTTCCGTCCTTCCTTCCTTCCTTCCTTCCTTCCTTCCTTCCTTCCTTCCTTCCTTCCTTCCTTTCCTCTCCCTCTTTCTTTTTCTCCCTCCCTCCCTCCCTTCCATCCTCCTGCCTTAAGATGGCTTCATCTGTTCTGTTTTGCATCCTCCTCTACATTTTGAACTATAGGAGAACAGTAAGGAGATTTATTTAGCATTTATTCCTGATTTTATAGTGTCTGGAACTGAAAACTCGACTCAGAAGCCAACCCTTCAATCTCCAGAGGGCTCGGGGGGTTCCAGAGTTGGATCTTAAAAGGGAAAAAAAACGTCCCTGCCATTTGACAAAAACCACAATTTCTGATTTTCATTCCTTTTTCCATACCTTAGAGACAGTTGACATTTCCATGAGGAGTTTGTGTCTCACAGATTCCAAGGAGTCCACCCTAAAACTCTTAATTGTAACGTGCTTTTTTTTTTTTAATCCGAGGAGAATTTTAAAGGTCATATTAGATTGCTCAGTACTTTACTCTGTGTTTACTCTTCTTGTGCTCCCTCTTGCAAATTATACCAGGTTCCAGAGGCTGGAGAAATGGAGGAGGCCTTTTTACCAAGTGCTGAAAGCGTACGAAAACGCCTCCGTGTTGCTTCCCGCCTTCTACAACACCCACAACACCGACGTCTCCCTCAGGGTCAGGTACGTCCTGGATGACTTCCAATCCAGGAAGGCCGTCTACTTTTTCCACCCCAAATATCTCACGAACGTTTCCCGCTACTGGTTGACTCAAGGGGTGCGGGCGAAGCGCATCACCACGGGGCTGATACTTGTGACGGCCGCCTTGGAGCTGTGTGAAGAGGTGCACCTCTTCGGGTTTTGGGGTTTCCCCATGAACCCCTCAGGGATATTTATAACTCATCATTATTACGACAACGTCAAACCTCGGCCCGGATTTCATGCCATGCCTTCAGAGATGTTCAACTTCCTCCGTCTGCACAGCAGAGGGGTTTTAAGAGTCCACACGGAGGCCTGCAGCTACTCCTGATCCAATTCAGCGGATGGATTGTTTCCCTTTTCTTTTTAAAGCGAAATATAGGTGTTTTGGGGTCTTTTGCCACATTCTGAAGCAGAAAAGTAAATTAGCGGGCAGGATCAACCGTTGGGCCAGGCGCTCTGTGCAAATGAATTTTAATGCTTTCAAGAAAATTATGCAATAATATTTGAGCTTCTCTTTCTCGTCAGGTTTTGCTTTCCTTCAGAGTTGGTGGCCTGCCTTCCTCTTTTTTCGCCCCCCTCATCATCAGCCATGTTGGGCTGTTGTCTTTTGGGTGAAGCACATCTTCGTGTGGCAGGAATGAGCGTCCTGCCTTGGAGCCTCCAGCAAGTAAAAGCACATTAGCCTAAAGATTTTACAGTAGAAATAGAGCACATCACTTTAGGGATTCAGTATTTCATTTCTAGGATGGCATCAAACCTGACAAGCGGGCAATTCCTTCAAAAGGGTTGTTTTGCAAAGCAGCTGTGAATTAGGACAGGATTCATGAGAGGCTTCAGCGTAAGAAGCATGGTTTCTGTACTCCTTCCTTCCTTCCTTCCTTCCTTCCTTCCTTCCTTCCTTCCTTCCTTCCTTCCTCCCTCCCTTCCCTTCCTTCCTTCCTTCCTTCTTCCTTCCTTCCTTCCTTCCTTCCTACCCTCCTTCCTTCCTTCCTTCCTTCCTTCCTTCCTTCCTTCCTTCCCTCTCTTTCCTTCCTTCCCTACCTTCTTCCTTCATTTCTTCCTTCCTTCCTTCCTTCCTTCCTCCTCCTTCCTTCCTTCCTTCCTTTCTTCCTTCCTCCCTCCTTCCCTCCTTCCTTCCTTCATTTCTTCCTTCGTTCCTTCCTTTCTTTCTTCCATTCTAGTGTCCCCACAGATAACACTGTTGTGAAGAAGATGGCCAACGGTGTTTGAAAGGATACACATCTGTTCTCCTTCCTCCCACTGACTACCTTCTCAAGCTGCCACATTTCTCTTAGCCATGTTCAGCTTAAAGGTAAAGGTTCCCCTTGCACATATATGCTAATCGTTTCTGGCTCTAGGGGGCGGTGCTCATCTCCGTTACAAAGCTGAAGAGCCAGTGCTGACTGAAAACGTCTCCGTGGTCATGTGGCCGGCATGACTAAACCCCGAAGGCGCATAGAACGCTGTTCCCTTCCCACCAAAGGGGTCCCTATTTTTCTACTTGCATTTTTACATGCTTTCAAACTGCTAGGTTGGCAGAAGCTGGGACAAGGAACGGGAGCTCACTCAATCAAGTCCAAAATGTGGTCAACAAAAACTGTAACTATCAGTCCAATCAAGGCAAGAGGAGGTAATTAGTCTGGCAGGGCAGGAGAAGGAATTCCAGACGTGAAGGAATTCAACACGGTTGGGAAAATGCCAGGAACACAGATAACCAAAGTCAACACAAGATAAACTCACATATGTTCCCAGCAGATGCCGCACTCAGCATGCATTTAAACTTTCTTCCCAGGTGTGGCTAATGAAGGGAATCAGGGCCCCTTCCTCTCCCATAAGCCAGGCAGCCCATGTTGCTCTCTTCTCCATTCTTCCCTGCATGGCATAGGATGAAGAGGGAGTGGGCCTGGGTCTTCCTCTGAACTCCCTCTCCCTTGTTCTACCTCTCCCCTGCTCTGCCCAGCCTGATTTTGCCCTCCCCCAGTTTCCTCCACAGCCCATAGAGCCACACTCCCCGTCAGCTGTTCATCTTCCTCCTCAGATTCAGACTCCAACAGGGGCATGTGAGGGGCAGGCAGGAGATTTGAACTCACTTGGGTTTGGGGTTGAGAGAGAGAGAGACAGACCTGGAACAGGTCATAAGTCTGGAAAATCCCACCTGTCCAATTAACAATCAGCACTAAATTGTGCTAGGCAGGAGTTAATGGAATTCAAGAGAGATTGGATTTGGACCGCTTGTGGAAACAGAAGGATTCCAGGCTGGTTCCTCTCTTGACTCCGCCTTCAGGCTCTGTCTGGCCTTCTCCTACCACTCTTTCCCTCTTGCATAAAACAGTCAGAATGATAGTTCCCCCAGCTTCCTTACGTCGTCTCTGAACATCGTGCAAAAGTCCTTCAGGAATCAAAACTATGGACTACGTAAACTTTAGCTCTCATTCAGCAGGATAGTTGTCCTTCCCTTCATCCATTTTGACCTTCCAGAGGACAGTAGGAGGTCGAAAAACAAAGCACAACATGTGTTATGATTTAGCCCAGTTTAATCAGAGCACAAGCATGCAAATGCGAGTAGATTAATAGGTTCCACTTCGGTGGGAAGGTACCAGCATTCTCTGTGCCTTTGGAGTATAGTCATGTTGGCCACAGGACCACGGATGTGTCTTTGGACAACACTGGCTCCCTTGACCAAGAAACGGAGATAAGCACCACTCCTCTACAGTTGGATACGACTGGACAGGGAAATACTTACTTTTAATCAGTGCACAGGGCATGGCCCATCTTCTAAGGCAGAAGATGACAATTTTTTTTTGGTGCAGGTGTATTTTTTTAGACACACCATGCACAAAATCTGCAGTGATGGGATCATACAACAGGATTATAATGTAATGGACGGTTGGAGAGGCAGATGTTAGGAAGAGAAGGTGGCTGATCTGGCCTATGGCATCTTTAATTTCTTTTTGAAAATGGATGGGAATTACATGCTGAATTTTCCATGAGTTGCAATTGGACTTTAGCAATGTACATCTCAGGGACCTGAAGGTTCACCACTCACCTTTGCTTCAAGCGGGAATAGCCATTTATATGAAAAAGAAAGTGCTTATTTCATTATTGTGAAAAAACCATTTCGCCTAATTAAATGTGTCGTTCAGTCGTTGGACCATATTTCTGTCCCATCTCAGACGAAGGAAGCCACATTCCTCTGCAATTCTCAAAAGTCAAAATAGACAGAAATTTCCAATTTGAATGTCTATGAACTAGTTGAAACTTTGGAAAACTCTGCAGAAATGTGACTTCCTTTGTATGGCATGGACAGAATATTTGTCCGCTTTCAGAAGAAAAATGCTCAATAGGAGAACAATAAAAATAAAAAGTATATATATATATATTTTTGTAGTTTTTATGCAGTAAAATTGAGCCATGTCGGGAATAGCAGTAGATGCACCGTAGTACATAGGTTTATACAGATATGTGCCAAAGTCCATAAGCATATGTGGAACAAGATTCTGTATGTGTTCTGTTAAATATTTTCATGGAACCAACATACAGGTAGTCCTCGACTTACGACCACCAGAATTGCCATTGCTAAGCAAGGCAGTTCTGGAGTGGTGCGGTGGCCTTGAGGTGGAGCTCTTGCCTCACAATCAGGAGGCTGTGAGTTCGATCCTAGATAGAGATAGATATTTCTCTCTCTGGGCACACAGAGAATATATCTGCTGAAAACAAAACTCCGCATTGGCAATAGGAAAGGCATCCGGCCATTAAAACACTCTGCTGGGCACCATTCAGTTGCCCAAACTCCACCCTGCAAGGTGGAGAAATGATGATGAGGCCAGGCAGTTCTTAAGTCCTGTGAAATTGTATGACCTTTTTTGCCATTGGTTGTTAAAGCGAATTACTTCCGTTGTTAAGAGAATCATACGATCGTTAAGCAAATCCAGCTTCCCCAATCGACTTTGTTTGTCAGAAACAGGCTGGGAAGGTCACAAAGGGTGATCACATAACTCCTGGACAAAGCAACCATCATAAATACTTACCGTATACAGTTGTCAATCCCCTAAAGTTTGATCACGTGATCATGGGACATGGCAATGGTTGTAAGTGCAAGAACTGGTTGTAAGTCGCTTCTTAAGTGCTGCTGTAATTTTGAACAGTTGCTAAATGAGTGGGTTACCTGCATGTACCTCTGAATACAATCCATTTCTTGAAAACGTTCAGGAACCTGTCTAAATCTGTCTGAAGCTGCTATGCAGATGTTAGCTAACAGAAGTCGGCTTACGGTCGAATAGAAAATCACCGCATGGAAAAATAAATAAATAAACTGCACAGAATCTTAAAATAGAACGCGCTAATGCATCTGCAGCAACCACCTTCTGAAAAAGACCCACTGAAACAAAATTCCTCCCCTGGCCCCCTACAAAAGCAGATAAGGAATCAGCTGGAAGGAACCTTGGAGGTCTTCTAGTCCAACCCACTTTTCAAGCAGGAGACTAGCGGTGGCTAACCTTTTTGGGCTTCCGTGTCCAAAATTGCATGCCCGCCAGCGCGTACGTCCTCACATGCCAGTACCCAGAATGCAATGCGTGCGCCCCTCCCCACGTTCCCTGTGCATGCATGCGCAATCCACACCCCACCCCCTTACCTGCACTGCACCTCACAGTTGATTTTTTTGGCTGGTTTGAGGCTTTTTTTGGCCTGCCCAGAGACTTGGAAAAAGCCTCTATAAGGCTTTTCAGGCCGAATTATAGGCCCGTTTCATCACTTCCGGCATTACCGGAAGTGACAAAGTGGGCCTATAATTCATCCTCTACCAGTTCTCCGAACTACTCAAAATTTCTGCTACAGGTTCTCCAGAACTGGTCAGAACTTGCTGAATATCACCTCTGAGGTTTCTCCCTCCTGCATCTGTTTCATGAGCACATCTAACTTTCTCTGAAGCACAAGGAGGTAAAAGCTAAAAGTCCAAGCAAGTGAGGTCAACTTGAATCATGCCTAGAAGCACCAGGTCACATTGCCAAGCCTCGACTCCCCGATAGTAGACCTGCCCAAGTAGAAAGGAGCTACAGTTTGTGACAGGAATTCACCCGTGGGTTTGAATTCCTGATTTGATTCATAGTTCTAGATGACTCAAGTAACTGGCCCTTTCTAATCAAGCATAAGCATATCAAAGAAAGCCTGCATGTTATTTCTAGAATGAATAGTGTCTACTTGTAAAATATTTCTATGCCATGAAAGAGCAGTGCAGCAGTTTGGAACTGAAAGTGCATTCCATTCTTATCTTGCAAAGATTATTACTAAGCTACTGGAATTTCTGCCGTGCAAATCTCTAATTGGAGAAGGTGATTGAGGACTCTTGGCTATGGAAGTGTTTTGTTGGAGAATATGAACTAAGATACACCCAGAGAGGGTGGGGGAAAACCATAGTCAAGGGTGACAGTGAATACATGCCTCAGAATGGGCTTCATACAGGTCATGCTGACATGTTAGCTCCTAATAAATCCTTCAAAGTTTTTAAAAGCTCCGCTCAAGGCTCATGATTTCATTCGGGCAACTGCCGGAATCCTGACAAATAGCAGGATAAGTCAAGGATCCATTGGAGAACTTTTCAAGGAGTGGATTGTGATTGGCAAAAGGCATGGAGTACAGGTAACCCTTGACTTACAACCACGATGGAGCCCAAGGTTCTGTTGCTAACCAAGACCATTGTTAAATGAGTTTTGCCCCATTTTACGATCTTTCTCGCCACGCTTGTTAAGCGAATCACTGCAGTTGTTAAATCAGTAGCACCGTTGTAAGTGAATCTGGCTTCTCCCTTGATTTTTCTTGTCAGAAGGTGGCCAAAGGGGATCACGCAACTACAATTGTCATAATTACAAGCCAGTTGCCCAGGCTTCAAATTTTGATCATGTGATCATGGGGTCGTACGGGTGAAAAAATGGTTATAAGTTACTTTTTGTTGCAACTTCCAGCCATCACTAAACAAGTAGGTTATCAGTCGAGGTCTATCTGTATATGTAGAGCTTGCTTAGAGATCACTGTTGAGACTGGCAACTCAGCCGTTAAGCAAAGTGGTCGCTAAGAGAAACGCCACAATTTTACAATCTTACTTCACCTTTCTTTTGCTTTACAGACCTGGGAAGATTACAAATGTAAGGACTGGTTGCAAAGTTACTTTTTTTAATCCCCTGTGAATTATATACGGCAGTTACTCAAAACAAGGACTATCTGAGTAGCATATTACCAATGATGGGTATAATCATCACCTGGTCAAGTGGAAAAAAAATATTATTTTGAAATGATGTATATTACTTTGCATCCTATTCTATCTCTAATTAACTTCCCCCTTAAAAAAAAAAAAAGACCATAGCTTCCCTTTGCTATTTTCCCAGGAGTTATTTGAAATTACTTTTAAAAATCCTCTTTTTCATTTCGGAATTGCTAATTAAAATTAAACCCATTTTTAAAAAATAACCACCTTGAATTCTGACAAAGCTAAAGATGTTAAACAACCAATACAGCTTGCTTAAACATACTGAAATAGTCCATTTTCTGAGTTCAGACAATATAATAAATCACAAACTAAATGAACAATCCATGCTTGTACCTGCCAGTAGTTACGCGACAGAAAACGGCCCCAGGTAAGGTTAAAACTTAAAGCCAGCCAAATTTGCCACGTTGTATGAATTTAACTACAAAATTTCTAATTAGAATCACAGAATATAAACATTGGAAATAATTTCATAGATCATCCAATCCTCTACCCAGATAGTCCTCATTCACAATTGGGACCAAAAATTTGGAAGTCCTCCAGGGTTAAAGTTGCCAAGGTTGGAGACCCCTGTTATAGAGAATCCAGGAAGGATGCAAGTAGATATCAGTTAAATTAAACTTTATCAGGGGGTCTTTTCCTGTAGCATAAGGCCATTGTTTCAACATTTTCTAGAAAGCCATGAACTTTCTTAAATGTTTATGGATTAGGGTTCTTTATTTGTTGTTAACTGCTGTTCATTGTGAAGTATAGCCATCCTGTCAAAGAGATTGTATATGGTTGCGGAGACAAGTTGATAAATATGGAATAAACATATTTCCTTTTTAATTTGAAAGCGCTGTCCCATTACAGGTAGTCTTCGACAGTGAATTTATAGCTAAGCGGGAAAAGATGTTAAGTGAGTTTTGCCCCATTTTGCCACGGTCGTTAAGCGAATCACCGTGCTTGTTAAATTAGTAACACGGTTGTTAAGTGTTGTGGTTCTCCGGCAGCTGGTGCAGACAGCAGTGGGGAAGAAAGGGGACCAGTCTGGGAGTCTGGAGAGGATTCGGACAAGGGTTCTGCATCCGATGCAGAGATGGGGCCAGGACCATCTGGAAGTGGGGTGCTGCCTCCGGAGCCTCTGGAGGCTGGCAGCAGCAAGGCAGAGGACCCAGGGGAGCTTGTTCCCAGTGTGCGTATGCGCAGAGCTGCTGGAAGGCGAGAGCAGCCGAAACAAAAGGGGTGACTTGGGAGTAAGGCTGGGAGGTGATTGCCCCTCCCATAAGGGATAAAAGTCAGGCCAAGATGACGAAACCTTTGCAGGAAGCAAAGTAGTTTGATCGGTTCTGAGTCCTCCTTGAAGCCCTGTGTACTTTGGTTGGTTTCTTTTATATTGTAGTTAACTGGATGCTTCTGTTTTTTGCCGCATTCCACAGAACTGAAAGGTGTGTGCTTATCTTGGGGGGGCTGTTTAAGATTAGTTCCAGCTGGGAATGAAAACAATTCCCAGCGTTGCAATAAAATAGCCGTCAGGGTTAGCTTGCTTTTAAAACAAGTTTGGGATTAATTACGATTGAACGAAGCCTGGGCCAGAACATTAAGTGAATCTGGCTTCCCTATTGGCTTGTCAGAAGGTCGCAAAAGGGGATCACGCGACCCCAGAACGCTGCAACCGTCATAAATATGAGTCAGTGGCCAAGCCTCTGAATTTTGATCATGTGGCTGTGTGGATGCTGTAAAGGTCGTAAGTGTGAAAAACAGTCATCAGTCACTTTTTTTCAGCGCCGGTATAACTTTGAACGGTCACTAAATGAATAATTGTAAGTCGAGGACTACCCATGTAGCCAACACGTCAAAGAGATTGCGTATGGTTGCAGAAGACAAACGGATAAACATGGAATAAGCACATTGATTTTTATTTTGAAAGCGATGGGACTAGCAAAAGACTCCCCATTCGTTCCTATAATGGGATTATGTACCATTGAGCGCCATGACATAGTTTGAATCTTGGAGGAAAAGGCCGCCAAGAAGAAAGCCACACTCTCACCAACACTTGGCAGGGCAAGCTACTATTCATAAACAGGGAGCAAACCCCACTCTCACTGGCACTGATGATGTTACCTAGTTGGCTAACAAGATGCCTGCAAATGAGCAACCAAGCTCGAAGAGCACTAAGGACTGTGCAGTTCAGTCCTGAGCTACATATATTTTCTTCTGCTGGTGTCGTGGGTTTGTCAGAAATTTCCATGAAAATGGAGAAAGGAAACGGAAAAGAATAACGGGCAAGACAACAACTTCTCTTGTGGAGACAGTTTATTCTTGTGTTATTAACAGAGCTTAGGATGCAAATTAAGAAATGCAACAAACAGGTACAATTGATTGTATTTGTCTGGCTTGGATCCAGGATTTGGAAGCAGGAAAAAAATCCCCCCCACCCCCGCCGGGTTTATAGATCCATTAATGGTCCTGTTTGTACCCAGTATTCATTTGCTCAAGCCCTCAAACATAAATTTTTATCATTTGGATGTTTTTTTCCCCTTTAATGTATTATATGATGTGAAAGAAAGCCTATAAATCGATGTAAGCCATATCTTTTGAAAAAATAGCAGTCAGGGTTATTTTCATCAGCTACTGTGTTTTAACTATGCTTGGGAGACGAACATTTAACAAATAAAGCCACTTCTGTCAATTCCATTTCAAAAAGAAATGCAATTGAAAAATTGTACGCGTGTGTGGTGGGTTTTTTTCTTCCCCCGCAAGCAAATTTCTGTATTCGCTTATGGGAAATGTACCATAAATTGGTATGTATCTTTTTAAAAGGCATTTGTTTATCCTATGCATTTCTTAGCCAACTTTTATGATTGGACAGCTTTCAATCCAAACAATTCAGTATTAATTCTACAAGTCCCTATCAATTATTGGAGCCAGTTTTGAGATGAGCTAATTGAAAGCACTCAGCAAAAGGACTAATGATATTTTTGTTCATAAGATGTACGTAGCAATCTCTCAGAAGGTATTAACATGGGACAGAAAAAAACATAGGGCTGGAAGGGGCCTTGAAGGTCTTCTAGTCCAACCCCCCTGTTCAAGGGAGGAAACCTTATATCATCCCAGTCAAATGGCTGTCCAGTCCATTTTGAAAACCTAGTGATGGAGCATCCATAATTCCAGAAGGCAAGCTCTTCCACCGATTAATTGTTCTAACTGTTGGAAAATTCTCTTTACTCTTCTAGGTTGGATCTCATTTTAACAAGCTAAGAATATTTCTAATTCCCATTCCTCCCCCTCATATTCCCTGGTTTCCCCACCCATCTTTTATCTCACATGATTGTATGTCATTGATTGTTTCATTATTACTTTGCCAATGTTATGTTTATACTTCTTTTCATTTGTTTTAGTGTTGTAAGCTGCCTTGTGTTCCCCCCACAGCGGGATAGGCCACAAATAAATTTTAAAAACACCACTGTGTGTTGGTGCAGTGGTTAGAATGCAGTATTGCAGGCTGACTCTGTCCACTCTGGGGGTCAAGTTTGATCCTTCTGGGATCGGTAAAATGTGGATCCAGATTATTGGAGCAATATGCTGACATTGTGAATTGCTCAGCCATAAAGTATTATAGAGTGACATATAAGTCTAACTGCTATTTCCCTTCCTCCGTCCCTCCGTCCCTCCCTCTCTCCCTCTCTCCCTCCCTCCCTTCTCTTCTTTCTCATTCCCATCTTCCTTCCTTCCTTCCTCCCTTCCTCCCTCCCTCCCTCCTTCCTTCTTCCCTTCCTCCCTCCCTCCCTCCCTCCTTCCTTCCTTCCTTCCTTCCTTCCTTCCTTGTCATGATGGCAAAGTGGTTAGAATGCAGCATTGCAGGCTAACTCTGCCCACTGCCTGCAGTTCGATCCTGACTGGCTCAAGGTTGGCTCAGCCTTCCATCCTTCCAAGGTGGGTAAAACGAGGACCCATAATTGTTGGGGGCAAGAGGATGACTCTGTAAACCGTTTAGAGAGGGCTATAAAGCACTGTGAAGGGGTATATAAGTGCTATTGCTATATATGAAAGATGTTCCACAGTCAACTTCAGGAATCCACACCCTGAGATAGCCTTTTTTTTTTGAGGAGTATAAAAACATCAATACATAAGGTCATCCATAGGTGCCTTATGAGCTGATAACACAAAACACTGTCTTTGGAGATTCTCAACATTCCAGATCATGGTTGTTCCAAAGGTGCTTTTTTTTAAAAAAAAATCCCAACAACTGGAATTCCTTGATATTTTTGTTTTTAAAAAATATCACTTCTTATCCAAGGAGCTTCTTCACTTCTAACTGAATGATGGAGAATGGGAGGGTTTATATTCTTTGCAGAATGAAATCCTTCCATTCTCTACCAGTCATCTAGATCCGAAGACGCTTCATGGATGAAAAGCAAAATGTTTTCAAGGGGAAAAAAACAACAAGAACAGTTGCCTTTTGGAAAAACCATCTTCAGGAAACACAATACACTGTTTGCTGCTGAAATGGCCAAGGAAATCTTTTCATCCTCCCTCTTTTTTTTTTTTTAATTGTCCCTGAAGAAATGAGTTATCCAAATTGTTAAATAGCAAAGTAGTTATCCAAATGCATAGGATATACATATTGTGGTGACCCGGGGCGTGGCACAAAGGCAACACAGTCAGATAATCAGTAGGAGTCCCTTTATTAGCTCCAACTTTGTCCTCAGTGTCCTGGTTACCTTCTTGGGCCGAAGAAAAACTGTACCAGGAACAGCCTTTGGCTGCAGAGAATCAAGTCCAAAATGTGGTCAACAAAAACTAACTATAAGTCCGATCAAGGCAAGATGAGGTAATTAGTCCAACAGCAAAAGAATGAATTCTAGATGTGAAGGAATGGCAGTAATTCAACCCGGTTGGGAGGATGCCAGGAACACAGATAACTAAAGTCAACACAAGATAAACTCACATTTGTTCCCAGCAGATGCCCCGCATTCAGCTTGCATTTCTTTTAAACTCTTCCCAGGTGTGGCTCATGAAGGGAATCAGGGCCCTTTCCTCCCCCACAAGCCAACCAACCCACGTTGCTCTCTTCTCTGTTCCTCCCTGCGTGCCCTAGGATGAAGAGGGGATGGGCCTGGGTCTTCCTCTGAACTCCCTCTCCTTTGTTCTACCTCTGCCCCGCTCTGACCAGCTGGATTTTGCCCTTCCCCAGTTTCCTCCATAGCCAAGGGAGCCACACTCCCACTCCCTGTCAGCGGTTCGTCTTCCTCCTCAGATTCAGACTCTGAGAGGGCCATATTCACACACATATTCTATGGATATGCTACATTCACCTACCCTGGTCGGAACTCAAAGAACTACAAATACAATGGTTGTACAGAGGCAAAACTGTGATTAAATCAGGGAAAATAGATTTTGATGAGAACTGTTCAGCCACGCAGCCATTTCCAGGAACACAAGTACATTTTCATTTCATAGCCGCCAGCGATAATCTCCCACTATTCATTCCTGCACAAAAAAAGCTGGGGAAAGCTTGAAAAGAACAGAAGAATGACTAAAACAGTTCACATTGTGCATTATGAGTCAGTAGAAGAAATCCAGCTTTTTTTTTTTTTTGTCCCCAACTGAATAATCCAATCCTATTATTTATTCTGCCAGCAATCTGGATTTATGCCTTTCCCAGCTGCTCTCGTCAGGTTGCTTTAGGGCGCTTCCCTCTTTCATGCGAAATGAAAGACTTCCAACAAATAAGTGAACAAATAAATACCTATGGAGATTCTCAGTCATCCAGGGTTTGGTTGTCCCAAAGGATTGTTTCCTGCCCCCCTCCGCTTAAAAAGGCAATTGGACTTTTTCTTGTTTTGCTTCGAAGACATTTGGCTTCTCAACCAAGAAGCTTCTTTGGTTCTTACTGAAAGGTGGAGAATGCAAGGAATCCATGCATGATCTCCATCATTTGGTCAGAACAAAGAAGCTGTTTTTTCAGCGGTGGGATTCAATTGTTTTTACTACCGGTTCTGTGGGTGTGGCTTGGTGGGCGTGGCAGGGGAAGGATACTGTAAAGCAGGGATCACCAACCTTTTGGACCTCAGGGACCACCAAACTCATAATTTTAGATCCCAGGGACCAGTAATGGGTTCTGAGGGCATGGCCTAATTTGTGGGTGTGGCTTGGTGGTCATGTGTCTGGCTGGGTGTGGCTTATATGTAAATATTATGAATATTTATATAAATATTGAATTTTTTTATACAAAAGAGCAACTTTTACCCAAAATCAGGCAGAGCAGGCAGATTGGGTTGATCACAGAATCACAGATTCATTCAGAAATCTATCTATCTGCCGTTGGCTAGCTCAGTCTGTCACATAAAATTTGCTTGCAAGCGAACTCACAAAATTAACTCACAAAACACCATGTATGTAAATATTGAATTTTTTATTAAAAAAAGCAACTTTTATCCAAAATCAGGTAAAGCAGGCAGATTGAGGTGCTCACAGAATCGTTCAGCGATCTATCTCTCTGCCATCGGCTAGCTCAGTCTCTCAAATTTTCTTGCCGTGAGTCTGCACTGAATTTGCTCGCAAGCAAACCTTCAGTCCTAAGGGAGATTCAGCTGTGCTTAGCTAGAAAGCAAGATATCCAACCATTTCCTGCTTCCTAGCTAATCTAAATCTCCCAGCACAGCAGAACAGATGATGGTCGGAAAAAGGAAAAATAGCAACTTAGCAGACAGGTTTACCAGGTAAGGAGTGAGTGGGTGGGAAGGGTTCCCGCGGGCCATGTGGGCTGAGCAGCCTTGTGTTTCTGCGCAGCCTGGATTAATTGCTTTATGGGGGTGCCCTGGGGGTGAGATTTCTCTGTGGCCCACCAAAGTTTTCTCACGGCCCACCGGTTGGCGACCGCTGCTGTAAAGTCTCTATTCCCTCCTCCCCCCACTATCCTGCTTTCCAGCTCTGTTCTCTTGTGCAGGGCAACCAAAGAAGACCCAGCCAATCAGCTGGGACTCGATGGGGGGCAGAGAAGAGATTGGGGTGGGGCCAGTCAGAGGTGGGATTCTCCAAACTACTCAAAATTTCCGCCACCGGTTCTCCAGAACTGGTCAGAACCTGCTGAATACCCACCTCTGGCTGTTTGGATGAGAAGCGAAATATCTTCAACGAAAAACAAAGAAAGTCTAATTGCCTTTTTTTTTAAAAAAAAAAAGACCCTTGGGACAAACAAACAAACAAATATGGAGATTATTCGTGTTTTGTTAGGTGTGAAATACCAGATTTGCATGTAAAGGTTCCATTTAAATAATTTATTGCTAAAAGCCTATGCATGGGTCAGAACTTAGTAAGTGCCGGTTTAGTCTAGCGCGAGGGTCTTCAAACTTGGCAAGTTTAAGACTTGTGGACTTCAACTCCCAGAATTCTTGAGCTAACATGACTGGAGGTAAAATTCTGGGAGTTGAAGTCCACAAGTCTTAAAGTTGTCAAGTTTGAAGGCCCCTGGTCTAGTGGATAAGACACCAGGCTAGAAAGCAGGACACCATGAGTTCAACTCCCACCTTAAACATGAGAGCCAGCTGGGTGATTTTGGTCCAATCACCAGGAGACTGTGAGTTCTAGTCCCACCTGAGGCATGAAAGCCAGCTGGGTGACCGTGGGCCAATCACCAGGAGACTGTGAGTTCTAGTCCCGCCTTAGGCATGAAAGCCAGCTGGCTGACTTTGGGCCAATCACCAGGAGACTGTGAGTTCTAGTCCCGCCTTAGGCATGAAAGCCAGCTGGCTGACTTTGGGCCAATCACCAGGAGACTGTGAGTTCTAGTCCCGCCTTAGGCATGAAAACCAGCTGGCTGACTTTGGGCCAATCACCTGGGAGTTCTGGGAGTTCTAGTCCTGCCTTAGGCATGAAAGCCAGCTTGGGCGACTTTGAGCAGATGTCTAGGAGTTTGAGAGTTCTAGTTCTCCCGTAGCCATGAAAGTTTGCTGGCTGATCACTCTCTCTACCCAACTCACCTCACAGGGTTGTTGTCATTGGAAAATTACGAGGAGGAAGGTATGTTGGATATATTTGCCACCTTGAGTTATTTGTAAAAACAATAAAAGCAGGGTACAAATCAAATAAACACAAGAGTTAGATAAGAGTCCACAGCAGTCAAAGAGGCTTGAGTTGGGTTTTGTTTGCGGCTGTGCAGTGATTCTAGGCCAGGGGTGGGCAATTAATTTTCCAAGGCAGCCACAAAACCTGATTTGTTGTGGAAGTCCAAACCAATAGTTCCAATACATTACTGAGAAAGTGCATAGGCACGGACACACATGGATACATTGAAAAACAAAAATAGCGCTCATCTTCAAAATGAAAGGAGAACAACAGAGTTGGAAGAGACCTTGGAGGTCTTCTAGTCCAACCCCCAGCGTAGGCAGGAAATCCTATACCACTTCAGACAAATGCTTAACCAATCTCTTCTTAAAAACTTCCAGTGTTGGAGCATTCACAACTTCTGGAGGCGAGTTGTTCCACTGGTTAATTGTTCTAACCGTAAGGAAATTTCTCCATTTCTGTAGGTTGCTTCTCTCCTTGATTAGTTTCCACCTATTGCTTCTTGTCCTGCCTTCAGGCGCTTTGGAGAATAGCTTGACTCCCTCTTCTTTGTGGCAACCCCTGAGATATTGGAAGACTGCCATCATATCCCCCTAAATGCAATGCAGTTGTATGCTGTGCATTGTGTACACTTATTTACATTTAATTTCTAATTTCCAATTGACCTCAGCTGGGCTGGACAAGTGTAGCCAAAGGGCCAGATGTGGCCTGGCCTGGTGGGGGGTGGACATAAAATGCCCAAATCTCTTCTAGGCTGAACCCTCCTTCTGGCTCTGCCATTCCTTCTTCTCCCCTCTTCTTGCTGCCGTATTCTGGTTTTTTTTGCAAGCTCTGCCACACGTTTTTCACCCACAAAGGACATTTAACACCTGGGAAAATAAAGCTGGAACCAAGCAATTCTATGTCCCTGATCGTACCCCAGGAGCAACACGGGGACGTAAAAATAAGGTTTAATGGGAAAAATGAGGGCAGCGTTTCTTTTCTTTCTTTCTTTTTTTTAAAAGCCTCCTCGCCCTCTGCTTTTAATTCACCTTGAGGCTGGTTCCAGAAGAGAAGAGGTGTGAAACTGGGATCCTGCTGGGGTGCAAAAAGACTGAACTGACTCTCTTGGCTGCTTCCTCTAATCAAATCCAACGGGGGAGCTGCAATACACAAATGGAAATGCATTTTGCCTTGCTTGGTTGCCGCAGTCACCTTGCATCGAGCAAGGTCGCTGAAAACTCAGCAATTTCTTCCCTCCTGGTTACTGATGGAAAAGAAACACACACACACACACACACACACACACACACACACGTGTGCAGCACAAATTTAGCGATTGTTTTGCCAACGATCCAAGCGGATGCTTGTCCCCCCAACACCTCTTTGCTGTCTTATGCATCTTCACTTCCACACAGTACAGAACAGAACGGAATAGCAGAATTGGAAGGGACCTTGTAGGTCATCTAGTCCAACCTCCCCCTGCCCAGACAGACCCTACACCGTTTCTGACAGACGGCTCTCCAGTCTCTTCTCGAAAGCTTCCGGTAATGAAGCTCCCACAACTTCCGAAGGCAATCTCATATTATTATTGAATATTATTAGCATTTAACTGGAACTATTAGATTAAATTACATTAACAGAGTTGGAAGGGACCTTGTAGGTCATCTAGTCCAACCGCCCCACCCAGGCAGACCCTACAGCATTTCTGACAGATGGGAGTCCAATTCCAGGGATGAAGCTCCCACAACTTCCGAAGGCAACTTCTGTTCCATGGGTTGATTGCTCTCACTGTCAGAAAAATTATCTTTATTTCTAGGTTGAATCTCTCCTAGTTCAGTTTTCATCCATTATTCCTTGTCTGGCCTACAGGTGCTTTAGAAAATAGCTTGACCCCTCCCTCCGCTCTGTGGCAGCCCCTCAAATATTGGAACACTGCTTTCATGCCTCCCCTGGTCCTTCTCTTCACTAGACTAGCCAGGTCCAGTTCCTGCAACCGTTCTGGCTTCCTCATTGACTCTGCTTGTCAGAAGTAGCAACTGGTTCATACTTACGACTGTTGCTGTGTCGTGTGAGCCCCTTTTACAAGCAACAAGTGGAAACTAATCAAGGAGAGAAGCAACTTAGAACTAAGAAGAAATGTCCTGACTGAGACCAATTAACCAGTAGAACTGTTGCCTCCAGAAGTTGTGAATGCTCCAACACTGGAAGCTTTTAAGAAGGGATTGGTCAACCATTTGTCTGAAATGGTATAGGGTCTTCTGCTTGGGCAGGGGGTTGGACTAGATGACCTACAAGGTCCCTTCCAGCTCTGTTAATCTATTAAAGGGGATCACATGATCTCAGGACACTGCAACCGTAGTAAGTACAGGCCAGTTGCCGAGTGTTCGAATTTTAATCATGTGACCACGGGGATGCTGCTATGGTCATAAGTGTGAAAAATGGTCATAAGTCACTTTTTTCAGCACCGTTTTAACGGTCACTAAACGAATGAGTGTGAGTCAAGGACTGCCTGTGCTGTAGAATAAATGTAAGTGTGCTCATTATAAAATGAGTGTGAAAGAATCTTTTATCCTTTGACAGTAAATTGTAACCTTTGAAATATTCAGTGAACCTTCTTTTTCCTCTCCTTTTGGAATAATTATTTAAAAGCTGTGATTTTTCTCAAGAACATTAGTAATCTGTATATTTATCACTTCCATCCTGCCAGAGGGGATGAGAGTTCACACTGTCAAAGCTGCATATTAATGTCCAAGAACAATTCTGTGCATTGCAAACCTAATAATGTTGTATTTCAGGATCTGATAACCAACAACCCTGCATAGCAGATCTGATAATTTTATGCCTGCATGGAACAGGATAAACTAACACCCAAGAAAATAGGCTCTGGAACACTGGGCCATATCTAATAAAATGAAATTCAGTGTAGAGAAAAGTCAAGTCCTACACTTAGGCAAAAAAAACCAAAAGGACGCATATAGACTGGGTGAAACCAGACTCAATAGCAGTAACTGAGAGAGGGATCTTGGAGTCTTAGTAAACAACCAGCTAAATATGAGCCAGCAGTGTGCAGTAGCCACCAAAAAAGCTAATGTAATCCTAAATTGTATTAACAGAGGGATACAGTCAAGATCAAGGGAAGTACTAATACCACTCTATAAAGCCTTTGTAAGACCACACCTGGTTTTGGTCACCACATTGTAAAAAAAATGTTGAGACTCTAGAAAAAGTACAGAGAAGAGCAACCAGGATGATTAGGGGAATGGAGGCTAAAACATACAAAGGAACTGGGCTTGGCTAGTCTAGTGAAGAGAAGGACCAGGGGAGACATGATAGCAGTCTTCCAATATTTGACGGGCTGCCACAGAGAGGAAAAGGGGTCAAGCTATTTTCTAAAGCTCCTATAGGCCAGACAAGGAATATTGGATGGAAACTGAACAAGGAGAGATTTAACGTGGAAATAAGGAGAAGCTTTCTGACAGTGAGAACAATCAACCAATGGAACAGTTTGCCCTTGGAAGCTGTGGAAGCGCCATCACTTGAGACCTTCAAGAAGAGATTGGACTGCCATCTGTCAGAAATGGTGTAGGGTCTCCCACTTGGGCAGGGGTTTGGACAAGATGACCTATAAGGTCCCTTCCAACTCTGATTATCTGTTATCTGTTATCCTGTTGTGGCCCACAGGCAGCTGGTGGAGCTGGCAGCAGAGTTGGTCAGTGGTGAGGAGGTTGGGGAGGAACTGGGGCCATTCCTGGAGGCTGAGGAAGGCCCGGACGAGGGCTCTGCGTCAGAGGCAGAGATGGGGCCAGGGCAGGCTGGCAGTCATCAGTGGCCTTTGGGTTCAGACAGCAATGAGGCGGGAGGCTTCTGGAACTGGTTCCCAGACTGCGCATGCGCAGAACGGCCAAAAGGAAGGCACAATTAAGAACTCAGGGTCCACGTGGGAGTAAGGCCACAGGTGGACGATGAATGGCCCCTCCCAATAGGATTAAAAGAGAAGCAAAAGGGAGGAGGGCTTTTGCAGGAAACAACTCGCTCGTTCCTTCATTCCAGCCTCGCGAGGATTTGTCTGTATAACCTAGCCCTTCCCTGCCAGCATTGAGCGTGGAACTATTTACCGGGCTGCGTTCCAGGATTGCTAAAGGTCTGAGCTCATTAGTCTACCTTTGCAAGACTGTTTGCCAAGCTGTTGGCTGACTGTGAATGAAATAAATTCACATTAATGTAATAAAAGAGGTTTTTGCCGGGACTCAGAATTGACTTAGTGCTTTTTGGGGAGGCCTAGGACAGAGCAGATCCTGAGATCCCTTTTACTGTCATCAGTTCTAAAACAGTTTCATTTTCTCCTGCAGGTGTCTATTCGTGTCCCTCTGTACTTTATTGCATTTATACATAACAATTCTCTGACCTCAGGCATGCTTCACTCGAGCGTGAAGGGACTCACTCTATTTGGCTTATTTAGACCAATAATATGACTGCACGGCCATCTCCAATGGTTGGAATTCCTTGGGTTAGAGTTCTACCACCATCTAATCGGTTGGGTCCAGAATCAGTCAACGGTGTCTGCGGGGAGGATGTGAAATGTTAAAATTAGCAAGATGTTGGACAGGGTATTGGGATGCAACACCCCCCCCCCCTCCACCTCCACCCCTAGACCTGTTTGAAACATTATTTGTCATCTTGCTGATTTTGATGCACACAGACACACTCCCAATGGATGCAGACTCTATAAGGAATTTGCTTTTGCTGACGGGAAGCCAGGACTGGATGATGTGAACCCCCATGTAGTCTAGGTTTAATTAATTGTTCAAAAACTGGATCCTAAGGGTGATCTTGAAGAAGGTATCCTGAGATGGATGGATGAATGGATGGACAGACAGATGGACAGACAGACAGATAATAGGTAGGTAGGTAGATGACGCATGTATGATATAGATAGGTAGGTTATGTAGGTAGGTAGATGATAGACAGACAGAGATGATAGACAGACAGATGCTACATAAACAGATACATAGGTAGGTAGGTCGATGATAGATTGGTAGATAGTTAAATGGACAGACAGATAGATAATAGGTAGGTAGATAGATGATGGATGTATGGTGTAGATATATAGGTAGGTAGGTAGATGATAGAGATGATAGACAGACAGACAGATGATAGATAAATAGATACGTAGGTAGGTAGGTAGATGATAGATTGGTAGATAGATAAATAGACAGTCAGATAGATAATAGGTAGGTAGATGATGAATGTATGATATAGATAGATACGTAGGTAGGTAGATGATAGATAGACAGAGATGATAAGACAGATGATAGATAAATAGATACGTAGGTAGGTAGATGATAGATTGGTAGATAGATAGATAAATAGACAGTCAGTCAGATAGATAATAGGTAGGTAGATGATGAATGTATGGTATAGATAGATACGTAGGTAGATGATAGAGATGATCGACAGATGATAGATAAATAGATACGTAGGTAGGTAGATGATAGATTGGTAGATAGATAAATAGACAGACAGATAGATAATAGGTAGGTGATGGATGTATGATATAGATAAATAGGTAGGTTATGTAGGTAAGTAGATGATAGACAGACAGACAGAGATGATAAACAGATAGATGATAGATAAATAGATACGTAGGCAGGTAGGTACAGTAGAGGATAGATTGGTAGATGTAGATAAATAGACAGACAGAAAGCTAGCTAGATAATAGGTAGGTAGATAGATGATGGATGTATGATAGGGAAGTAAATGTCCCACTTTAGCTCTCAGATTCTCTTTCTCCTTCAACTCACTCTCTCTCACACACTGTTATTTTAAGACTTTAATATAGGGATTCTTAGAGGTGTTGGCACTCCTATGCATCCTAATTATTTAATATTTGGATAATTGCAATTAATAAAAAAAAACATGTTCCCTGAATTAACTTTGCCTAATTCAGTGGGAGAATAGCTGTTTGATACTCTAAGGATTGGATCCCATGCAGTCTGATCTTTTTCGCCATACCAAATGATGGTTTGGTTTAGTTTACTTTTCTTTATTGTCATTGCACCTTGTACAATGAAATTAAATACCATCTTCAGTGTACATTGTAACTATAAAAATAAAACACAAAACAACATCCTTCACATGCTATACAATTGAATTGAAAACCCCTGATATTGCATTAATATAGCACTATACGGTAGTATACTGCCCTGGGATAGAAGCTGTTTTTCAGCCTATTTGTCCTTGTTTTTATTATCCTGTACCGTCTGCCGGATGGTAATAGTTCAAAAAAAAAAGGGGGTGCACAGGATGAGATGGATCTTTGAGAATGTTTTGAACTTTCTTAAGGCAGCAGGAGCTATAAAGCTCTTCCAAAGAGGGGAGAGGGCAACCCATGATCTTCTGGGCAATGACGTTAACCTTCTGGAGTGCTGTCCTATCTGCCCCTGTGCAATTGGCAAACCATACAGAGATGCACGTAAGTTAAGATACTGTGAGATGTAAGAACCAAATTATTCAATACTCACAACACAGGAACAAGTCTGGTTCACAATTCAAAGGTTTATTAAAGAAAATAAACATTTGCAAATGGGCCTTCAAGTCCCTTCCCAAGTGGACTGGGGAGAAGAAGAGCAAGCTTCCATATTCAAACAATACATTTTATACCCCTGCACCTTGGGAGAATATTCCCTTGTTGCCTAGCAGATCCTCCCGTTCTCCAAGAAGATTTGAACAACGCATCATGTACTTGTGACTGAACACATTTTAGGTTAATAGGGTGCGGGTTTTATGCAGAAAAAAAGAAAGTTAACAAGAAGTATCAGAAAGAGCAAAAGAGAATCTTCTAGTCTAATTATATGAATTCTATTATAAAAGAGTAACTTATAATTTTTCTCTCAATACTCTCTATGGTGCAGCGGTAGAAGGTCAGCAGCAGTTTTCCATTCAGTTGTTGCATCCTGAGAAGTCTCAGGTAGTATAATCTCTACTGGGCTCTTTTGACCAGGGCTGCAATGTGAGCCCCCCAGGTCAGGTCCTCTGTTATAGTAACACCCAGAAAACTGGCCACTTGCTCCACTCGGTCTCCATTGATAAGCAAGGGCTGGATGTCTGATCTATTCCTTCTATAATCCACTATAAGCTCCTTGGTCTTATTGGTGTTGAGGACCAAGTTCTATTGTCAAATGGAACTTTACACAGCAGGATCAGTAGTGGGATTCAATTTTTTTTACTTCCGGTTCTGTGGGCGTGGCTTGGTGGGCATGGTGTGGCTTGGTGGGTGTGGCTTGATGGGTGTGGCAGGGGAAGGTTACTGCAAAATCCCCTTCCCTCCCCACCCCACTAACCTGCTTTCCAGCTCCATTCTCCTGTGCAGGGCAACAAAACAAGACCCAGCCAATCAGCTGGGACTCAGGAGGCGGAGAATAGATGGGGGCGGGGCCAGTCAAAGGTGGGACTTGCCGGTTCTCCGAACTACTCAAAATTTCTGCTACCGGTTCTCCAGAACTGGTCAGAACCTGCTGAGTACCACCTCTGACCAGGATGCAAAATTGCTTTTTCAAGAGTCAGTTGGACTTTCTTTGTTTTTCCTTGAAGAGATTTCGCTTCCCATCCAAGAGGCTTCTTCAGTTCTGACTGAATGGTGAGTAATGGAAGGATTTATATACCTTGCAGTTACTCCCTCTCGTTGCATTATTCAATTATTGCTCTGCATTTTTCTATATCTTTAGGCAATGAATATCATCTGGGTGGACTGTGGATCAGTCACTTTCTCTCAGCCCAACCTACCTCACAGGGTTGTTGTTGTTGTGGGGGGAAATAGGAGGAGGAAGGAGTTCTATGCATGCTTGCTGTCTTGAGTTATTTATAAAAGTAACAAAGCCGGGATGAAAATAAAGAACGGAATTCTAAAATTGCCTTTTTGCAGCCAACGCCCAATGTTCCTGCTTCCAAAATGGTTAGCTTCAAATTGGGAAGATAATTTCAGATTTAGAGAACGTGAGGTAACAGTTTGTGATTTCTCTTTCTCTTTCTCTAACCTTCCTTAGGGGAAGGTGCGACGAACAAATCTTATATTTGGAGTCATGTTCTTTTAGGTAGTGATAATATTTCCACACACACAAAAAAACCACACCGGCAAATCAAGATGCAAAAAGGAGCATTAAATTATTTAAGGAGACCCCTTCTAAGCAAGAAGGATTGTGAATGGCTTATGTTTGTAACCTCTCCATCCAGTTTCATTTCCACATGAAAATACTGTTTCTCTTTAAAATTACCTGCAGTCAAAATCAAGGCAGTCATTATCACCTGCCATCAAATATTAGCTGCAGTCAATATTACCTGCAGTTACGGTAATATTACCTGCAGTCAAAACCGTCTCCAAATCAGTAAAGTAATAAAACGCTTGTGTTTCATTGTGGTTCACCGGCAGCCTGCGGAGACAGCAGTAGAATCGGACAGTGAGGAAGAACAGGGGCCAGTCTGGGAGTCTGGGGAGGACTCAGATGAGAGTCCTGCGTCCAATGCAAAGATGGGGCCGGGGCCATCTTGGAGTTGTGTGCTGACTCCAGAGCCTCCAGCATTTGGCAACGGTGAGGCAGAGGAACAAGGGGAGCCTGTTCCCAGTGCGCGTGTGCGCAGAGTTGCCAAAAGGCGAGAGCAGCTGAGATAAAAGGGGTGACTTGGGATTAAGGCTGGGAGGTGATTGCCCCTCCCATAAGATATAAAGGAAATGCAAAGGTAGAGAAACCTTTGCAGGAAGCAAAGTCGTTCGTTCTGTTCAGATTAATCCGTGAAGCTCTGTGTGAACTTTGTACTTTGGTTGTATTTTTTTAATCGTTCATTTGGCACTTTAGTTGTTGGCAGCAATTCAAAGGGGAGAAAGGTGGGTGCTTATCTCAAGGAACTGTTTGGGACTCATTACGGGCTGGGAATGCACATAATTCCCAGCGCTGAAATAAAACAAGAATTGTTTGGACTAAATTCTAGAACTAGAAAACCTTGAATTATACCGTCTTCGGTCTGATTTAAGCATGGTATATAAAATCATACATTGCAATGTCCTACCTGTCAATGAATACTTCAGCTTCAACCATAACACAAGAGCACACAACAGATACAAACTCAAGCTTAACTGCATCAAGCTTGATTGCAGGAAATACGACTTCAGCAACAGAGTGGTCAATGTCTGGAATACTCTACCCGACTCTGTAGTTTCTTCCCCAAACCCCAAAAACTTTAACCTTAGACTGTCTACTATTGACCTCACCCCTTTCCTAAGAGGTCTCTAGGGGGCATGCATAAGCGCACCAACGTGCCTACCGTCCCTGTCCTATTGTTTCTTTTATTTTTATTTTATTTTTCTTATATGTACCCATTTCATGTATTCATAACTATGTATACACTTATACTTATTATCTTGTAAACAATTGACAAATCAAATCAAATCAAATAAATAAATAAATAAATGTGTGCTTAATTATGGTCTCAGGAAGCCTTAGAACAATATTTTAGTGGGTGTTTGAAGTTACAATGGCACTGACTTATGACTTTTTTTCACACTTATGACCATTGCAGCATCACCCCCATGGTCACGTGATCAAAATTCAGTCACTTGGCAACTGGCTCATATTTATGACGGTTGCCGTGTCCCGGGGTCACGTCATCCCCCTTTTGCGACCTTCTGACAAGCAAAGTCAATGAGGAAGCCAGATTCGCTTAACAACCGTGACACTGATGTATCAACTGGAGTGATTCACTTAATAACGGTGGCAGGAAAGGTTGTAAAATGGGGCAAAACACACTTGTCTCACTTAGCAACAGAAATTTGGGGCTCAATTGTGGTTGTAAGTCGAGGACTAACTGTAGTCTCATAAAAAATAATGAGAGCAGCAACCCCAAGCTTAAAGACATAGTTTTTGAAATTGGGGAATCAATAGATAGATGCCCTCCAAAGGGAAAAAAATGAAAGCTTTCCTTGAATCGAGTCTGACTCTGTAATGGGCATCAGAAATAACCTTGAAGAAGAAACACAACCAAGGGAACTGTTAGATAAATGAAACTCGAGTCAGGGGAAAAACTGTAATTTGAGGAAGCGCCTCAGACATGACCTCCCTTGTAGACATTAAGAGGCAGGCAGGGAAGGCAAAGTGCATTCCAACTAGCAAGGTTCTGTTACTGTAAGCCAACGGCCTCCAAATTTGGCAACATTAAGACTTACGGACTTCAACTCCCAGAATCCTTCAGCATGCTGGCTGAGGAATTCGGGGAGTAGAAGCAGAGGTTGGGATTCTACCGGTTCTGTCCACTTCTGTAGAACCGGTAGTTCTGAAGAGCAGCAAACAGAGAGCATACATAGAACCGGTTCTATTTTTGCTGCTGTTTTTGGCCCACTTGCCCGCCCGGGCTCTTACCTGATTTTTATTTCCTGCGTTTTCAACCGCAGCTGCTTTGCGCGACACAGCTGCGGTTGAAAAAGCAGGAAAAAAGGACTTTTTCAACTGCTGTGCACTCGTGTGCAGTGCTGCTCAGCTGTCCAGGCAGCTAGCTGATGAAGATATACACGCGTGCGCAGTAAATTCACCGAACCGGTAGTTACACCAGTTGGATCCCACCCCGAGTAGAAGTCCACAGGTTCCTCAGCATGCTGGCTGAGGAATTGTGGGAATTGAAGTCCACAGGTTCCTCAACATGCTGGCTGAGGAATTCTGGGAGTTGGTCCACAAATCTTCAAGTTGCCATGTTTGGAGATCCCTGTTGTAACCTTAAATACTATAAAAATAGTATTCCCATTCCTAACTCTGGTGTCTTCCTCTGGTCTACTTTGAAGGACTGACAGACTCCTGGTGGCTTCAGGACACAACCCTGCAGTTTCCTTGCCAACAGGATGAAAGTGGTTTGCCGTTGCCTTTTTTTCTGGGATGTTTTGATTCCCAAAGGCAGTCTCATGCAGGTAATCCTCACCTTGCAACCACAACTGAGCCCCAAAATTCTGTTGTTAAGCAAGACAATTGTTCGGTGAGTTTTGCCCCACTCTGCAGCCTTCCTTGCCTCCATTGTTAAGAGAATCGCTGCAATTGTTAAGTTCATAACATGGTTTGTTAAGGGAATCCAGCTTTCTCGTTGGCTTTGCTTATTGTCAAGTCCTGTGGCCCCAGGACACTGCAACCGTCATAAATTTGAGTCGGTTGGCGAGCACCTGAATTTTGATGGTCTGCCCACGGACATGCTGCAATGTTATGTTGGAAGAAAGGTCCATCTGGGTTCAGTTCCAACTGGGGAAGAAGGACACAGGAAACATGGAGACTGTTTGGAAAGATGGTTTGATGGTGGAAAGGATCACTTGACTTGGAGCTTTTGGGTGAAGAAAAAAAGGGAAGAGGTGCTTTGAGTCCTAGGTTTTTAGGCCCGCTCTGGGCTTTGAACTTCTTGGGGCACAAGAAGAGTATCCTGATTGCTGTCAGAGGTCATAGCTAGCTTATTAGGTTGTCTGTGTGCAAAGTTTGGTTGAACCAGCAATAGCCATTTGTTCACCATTCAGTCAGAACTGAAGAAGCTTCTTGGATGGGAAGCGAAATCTCTTCAAGGAAAAACAAAGAAAGCCCAGCTGACTTTTGAAAAAAGCAATTTTGCATCCTGCTCAGAGGTGGTGGTACTCAGCAGGTTCTGACCAGTTCTGGAGAACCGGCAGCAGAAATTTTGAGTAGTCCGGAGAACCGGCAAATCCCACCTCTCACTGGTCCCCTTGCCCCCATCTCTTCTCCGCCTCCTGAGTCCCAGCTGATCAGCTGGGTCTCCTTTGGTTGCCCTGCACAGGAGAACGGAGCTGGAAAGCAAGGCTGCCGACAAAAAGTTATAAGTATAAAACAGTCGCAGGTCACTTTTTTCAGTGCTTCTGTAACTTTGAACGGTCACTAGTTGAAACTGTTGTAAGTCACGGACCAGCTCTGTAGCCCTGGGATCTTCTCCTGGCCTCCAGGTGAACCAGGCCTGACCCTGCATCGCTTTTTGACATCAGACTAAGTTCAACCGGATTATTGTCACCTAGCTGAGTCTCAGGAGTGGCGCGCCGGCTACTATTAAGGCAGACACGAAACTTCTCACAAGATGTAATCTATACTATTAGGAGTTCTCTCTCTCTCTCTCCTCTCCCCAGAGATCTTCCTTGATCAGGCTTGAATTTCCTCTTCACGTTTTCGCTTCACTGGTTCCCGTTCCTGCTGTATTAGAAGCCCTGTTTTATCCCTAATCTTGAAGACTTCTTTATTCTGAGTAAACCCACGTGCGTAACCGTATCACTCTGCTCTTATTTCTGACCGCTGCCTGCAAATTGGGGTAATGTTCCTTCCTTTTATTGTCCTGCCAAACTCCTACTTAGGATTATACCGCTGATTAGTTTTAAATAACATCTGAAGAAGTTTGACATCTTGGCGCAGATGGTTATGAAAAATAAATGACCCTTTTGCAAAATTGATACTTTTTTTTTTTTAGAATATATATATTTTTTGTTTACATATATTGAATACAGGCCACAGCGTTCCAATTGCCATAAAACAGAAGTAAAAATGGAATAACTTATATGCAAATGTATACATACAAATTTTGGGGCAAAAATTTATGATCATCATATAATATGTCAACTCATTTATCATTTTAATACTTACATTCCTCTGTCAATAGATGTAATGTTAATAAGGTATTATTATCACCAGAAGAGTTGTAAATGTTTAGCTGTTTGATGTATTTTAATCCCAAGTTTAGAGAAATAATATCAATGTGAAAGTGAATGTTGTAAATGTTGAAATATGTAGCACAAAGACATTTGTGCCCAGACTGCTTGAGGAAAAAAAATGGAATGTTTGTATTTTTGAAACTGAAAAATAAAAAACTTATTATATATATATATTTAAAAAAATACAAATAGTGTCTCTTTCCAAGTCCCCCTCACCCAATTCTTTCACCTTTCAACTTCTACCTTGTGTTTCTAAACATTGATAAAACCTATTCTATGCTGAATAGTATTCTGTATCTCCTTTATATTTTATTTTTAGTGTTAGTCTATCCATTTCCTCACAGTCTAGTACCTTCCTTAACGTCTCATACTCTAACGGGGTGTTTTCGTTCTTCCACTGCTGTGAGTATATAATTCTTGCTGCAGTCAAAACATGTAACATTAAATATATTGTCCCTTTGTCATAACCCTCTGATGTGATACCTAGTAAAAACAGTTCTGGTTTGAAATCTATATGTTGCTTGGTCATTTTTTTTTCTAGCCATGTATGTATTTGAGTCCGAAATTTCTTTGAGTCCATAATTTAGGGCTTGGATGACCGGGGGATTTGGAGACCTCCCAATCAGTGGTGGGATTCAAATTTTTTTACTACCAGTTCTGTGGGTGTGGCTTGGTGGGCATGGCAGGGGAAGGGATACTGTAAAATCCCCATTCCCTCCCCACCCCACTAACCTGCTTTCCAGCTCTGTTCTCCTGTGCAGGGCAACCAAAGAAAACCCAGCTAATCAGCTGGGACTCGGGAGGCGGAGAATAGATGGGGGCGGAGCCAGTCAGAGGTGGTACTTGCTGGTTGTCCAAACTACTCAAAATTTCCGCTACCGGTTCTCCAGAACTGGTCAGAACCTGCTGAATGCCACCTCTGAGCAGGATGCTTTTTCAAGAGTCAGATGGACTTTCTTTGTTTTTTTACTTGAAGAGGTTTCGCTTCTCATCCAAGAAGCGTCTTCAGTTCTGACTGGTGAGTAATGGAAGGATTTATATTCCTTGCAGTCACTCCCTCTCATTACAATTATTCAATTTATTGCTCTGCATTTTTCTATATCTTTAGGCAATGGATATCATCTGGGTGGACTGTGGATCAGTCACTTTCTCTCTCTCATCCCAACCTACCTCACAGGGCTGTTGTTGTGGGAGGAAATAGGAGGAGGAAGGAGTTCTATCTAGTAAATATCTTTGCAAATAGAGAACAGCAAACTGCTTTTGGCTACTTGACTAATCAGGATTAGGAAACGGATGGCCATTATACCTGATTTGCGACCATAATTGAGCGCCAAATTTCTGTTGCTAAATGAAACGAGTTGTTAAGGGAATTTTGCCCCATTTTTGTGACCTTTCTTGCCACAGTTGTTGAGTGAATCGCTGCAGCGGTTAAGTCAGCAACACTAAGGAGAAATTCCCCCAACAGTTGGAACAATTAATCAGTGGAACAACTTGCCTCCAGAAGTTGTGGTTGTCCCAACAGGGGAAGTTTTTTAGAAAGAGATTGGACAACCATTTGTCTTGAAATGGTGTAAGGTTTCCTGCCTGAGCAGTGGGGTTGGACTAGAAGACCTCTAAGGTACCTTCCAACTGCATTATTCTAAGTGTATAGTTTTCTCAACTGTTTTAATTAACAGCTAGAGTTTCCTCTACAGGCTGGGAGAGAAGTAAAGGAAATAAGCAAAAGACTTTTTTTCATGATTATATGAAATAGGTACATATTTCAGGCAAAAGGTGCATTCAATTTTACCTCCATTTTGGTGGCTTAAGTCCAATATTCCTCATATCTCTGTACAACTCAGTAACTGTGTATAATTCCGTCTTTTATGCCTATATCCATCCCATCCATAAAATCTCTTGGGATAATGTTTCCCTCTGAAATTGTCTGAGCTCTGTAAAAAACTTGGAGCCTTAGGGGAATTTTAACAGGTTGGCAACCATCTTATGGTCCTTGGGCACCGAGTTCATTTTTTAAGGTTCAGAAGGCAAGAAATGTCAGTTTTTAATTTTCTTGGGGCTGTTATTCAGTGGGACAGTTATTCAGATGGTAGATGTTGGAAGGCAGCAATTCACAGCTGGAGGAAAGAGCACACACACACACACACACACACACACACACACACATTTTGAAAATCCCTAGGCTAACGTTTTGCTTTCAATGGTCACAGCAGAAAATGTTCCCTAAACAGACTGAAGGAATACTTAACTATTGCTCCATGGGGCTTTCATAGAATCCTGGTTTGTTTGTTTTTTTAACCTCAGGCAGCATTGCCTCTTAGGCTGCTTCAGTTGGTGAAAGGCTGATTTCCTGTTCTACCAGATGAAAAATGTATTTGTGGTGGCATATATTGTTTTTTCTTTCCAAAAATGGCCTGGAGGCCTCAGATATTACAAGGATGACTTGGTGAGAACAGAAGAGGAGGGATAGATAGCCTTTGGGGCATTTTGATTTCGTTTGGGAGAGAGTGAGAGATTAACAGACTAACAGAGTTGGAAGGGACCTTGGAGGTCTTCTAGTCCAACCCCCTGCTCAAGCAGGAGACCCTATACCATTTCAGACAAGTTGCTGTCCAATCTTTTCTTAAAACCTCCAGTGATGGAGCACCCACAACTTCTGAAGTCAAGCTGTCCTGCTGGTTGATTGTTGTAATTCTCAGGAAGTTTCTCCTTAGTTCTAGGTTGCTTCTCTCTTTGATTATTTTTCATCCATTGTTTCTTATCTTGCCTTCTGGTGGTTTGGAGAATATATTGACTCCCCTCTTCTTTCTGGCAGCCTCTCAAATATTGAACGCTGCTATCATGTCATCCCTAGTCCTACTTTTCACTAGCATACTTAAAGATAGAGATAGATAGAGATAGATAGATAGATAGATAGATAGATAGATAGATAGATACAAAAATAGAGTTAGACAGACAGACAGACAGACAGATAGATAGGAAGGATAGATAGAGATAGAGATGTGTGTGAGTGAGAAAGAGAGAGAGGATAAATGAGATGAGAGATGATAGATATATAGAAATAGATATATAGAGATAGATAGATAGATAGATAGATAGATAGATAGATAGATAGATAGATACGAAGGTAAGCAGGGATAGATAGATGGATGGATAGATAGATAGATAGATAGATAGATAGATAGATAGATAGATAGATAGATAGATAGATAGATAGATAGATAGATAGATAAATATGATAAGGATAGATGGATAGATAGATAGATAGATAGATAGATAGATAGATAGATATGATAAGGATAGATGGATAGAAAGATTAAAGGTGTGGAAGATATATAAAGCCTAGCACAGATGTAGTTTATCTATTTTACTGTACAGGCAATCCTTGATTTATGACCACAATTGAGCCCAAGGTTTCCATTGCTAAATGAGACAGTGGTTAAGAGAGCTTACTTGCCATAATTGTTAAGTGAATCACTGCAGTTGTTGAGTTAGTGACATGGTTATTAAGTGAAACTGGCTTTCCCATTGACTTTGCTTGTCAGAAGGTTGCAAAAGGGGGTCCCATGACCCTGGGATGCTGCAACCATCATAAATGTGAGTCCATTGCCAAGTGTCCAAAGTTTGATCACTTGACCACCGGGTGGCTGCAATGTGAGTGTGCAAAACGATCCTAAGTCACTTTTTTCGGTGCCCTTGGTCACTAAACGGGTAAGTTGAGAACTACCTGTATTTTCACACATGCACGTAGGGCATTGCACCTCTGAAATCTGATTTTTTTTTTGTCCACCACATTTTAGCAATGAGATATTGGGGCATTCTGGAAACCATTAAAAATGGACTCTGGAAGGAAGAGATATAAGGTCAGATCAGGGATAGGATTCTACCGGTTTGGACCGGTTGTATAGAACTGGTTGTTATGATTCTGCGTAGTTCAGAGAACCAGCAAATTGTGCTCCTGGCTGGCACTGCCACTCTCCACCCGCTCTTCCCTCCCCACCCAATCAGTCCTTTTTGTGCATGCACAACATTGCGCACATGCCCGACATCACTGACTGCATTCTTCCCCTCCCAGTCATTCCTTAAGGTATTTCTTTCTTCTTTTCCTCCCAACGATTAGCTGTTCCTATGATTAGCTGTGCTGGGATTTCCCTCGCTTACTTACCACTTCGCCCAGGAGGCTTCCCTGAGGCCCAGGAAGGCAAAAAATCTGTGTGTGTGTGTGTGGGGGGGTTTGTGCTTCAAAAAAAGCCACACCCACCCAGTTACATGGCCACACCCACCTAGCCATGCCCACAGAACTGGTTATTACAAAATTTGAATCCCACCCCTGGGCCAGGTGGTCATCCTCCTAACTCTTGTTTTCTGACAATTAAAGAGGAAGGAAGTTGGGTTGAAAAGAACTAATTGAATTATCATTTGTCAGTTCAGCTGATGAGAGACATAGCAGTTTCTTCCATCTGCCTAATCATTTATCAGAATTTAATTACTGCAGAGATAGCAACACCTATAATCACATTGCCCTCTTCTGGAAAGAAAGAAAAAAATCAGATTTCAAAGTTTCTGAAAATGAGAGAATGAATGATGGTATTGTTAACATGCCGAAATAATATAAGGACTAGTAGTGAAATAATAAAAGTAATAATAACATAAATATTAATAATAAAATTAAGCAATGAGTATTTAGATCATGAAAGAATACACTTTAATGCAAGCATGTATATCAATAGTAGAACTACATGGACTGGATGAATGGAAGGAATATGAATAGATCTATATGTTTAAATGATATTGTGATTGGTATTAGAATTGTATATTGAAACAGTGAACAGTGAAAGAATGAAGGATGAAACTTTAATATATACAGATGTGAAGAGTTAAATAAGGGAAATATGACTAATAAAGCAGGTGAAAGATGGAAGACAGAAAAGAAATGTCTTTGAATACTACGGTGATTTGAATAAAAGTTAGAATAGAAATAGAAATAAGAGGGGAACAACAATATACATATTTTAATATAACAAGTATTTGTATCAATAAGAGGCAGGCTTAGAAAATGAATGGCGATAGTATGAGATGCGTTTAAACAACATGAAACAATGAAAATGAAAAGTAATAACTATGAGTAATAATATTATGCATATTAGTACTAAAATGTATGATACCAAGATATCACACTGCTCACACATTGATACGTATAAGCAACATAAAATAAAAAACTTGACAAAAAACCCACAAAGTTTCCGAAGGCTGGGGGAAGCTTGGAAAAACATAATGACCCTGTCATAAATGCGAGTCAGTTGCCAAGCATCTGAATTTTGATCATGTGGATGCTACGACAGTCATAAGTGTGAAAAACAGTCATTTAATTTCTTTTCAGTGCCTTGGTAACTTTGAACAGTCACTAAATGGATGGTTATAAGCCGAAGACTCTCTATTAAAAACAGTTTTGACTTTTTTTTTAAATCTTGAAACTGCCTGAGCAGTAATCTATATACTGTATATAAAAGCGAAAGACCACTCACGCATCATCACAAAATCTCCAGAACCGTAAAGCTTACAAACTTGAAATTTGGCACTTATGTTCCTCTTGGCTTCTAGGTGCTCACTAAGAAAGGATTTTTCCAAATGACCATCAGAGCATTAATATTTCCTATATTATTATTATTAACACGCTCTGATGCTAAGGAGTTCTACTCCCTCTCCCCACCTGAAAAGAAATCTCTTCCAAATGCAAAACACAAGCAGAGGAGAGTAATTTCAGTTTGAGTTTTAGTTTCACAGCACCAAGCAGCTTTAGTACAGAACAGCTGAGCTAAACCACGCCCAGGCTCCTTGCTGTCTCCTTGTTCACACAGCAAATACTGTTTCAGTTTCCAAACAGCTCTCAACTATCTCACACACTGACAGGACACTGGCCAGATGAATACTGATGGATGCTGGTAGGCAGAGGCAGAATTTTTTCCCCTTTATGTTCCTCCCCGCAAAACTAAGCCCGATCACATAATTTCGTAGCGAAGCACGGGTATAGAGCTAGTATACTGTATATTTGATCATCTCTGTCCTAATTCGGGGGAACCTTTTAACATGCTTTTTTATATCTTGCTTTTTTATGCTCCTTATCTGAATGAAAAAGTTTGAGAGAAGTCAAAATACTGGCAAACTTTTAAAATGATTTTTGCTGGTTTTGAATATGTTGCTACTAACAAGAACGAACAAATTATTTAAAAAAAAAAACTGGATTTTTTTTTCCAGAAGGGGGCAGTCTGTCCTTAGCCTTGAAAATAAGCAAGTTGTAACCAGATTCGTTTCCTGAAAATATTAGTGATATTTCTCCTTTTTAGATCCACAGTCCTAAACTTCTCCTCCAGTTTATAATCAACGGGCTTTTCGGTGGTGGGATTCATTTTTTTTTTTTTACTACTGGTTCTGTGGGCATGGCTTGGTGGGCGTGGCAGGGGAAGGATACTGCAAAATCCTCATTCCCTCCCCACTAACCTGCTTTCCAGCTCTGTTCTCCTGTGCAGGGCAACCAAAGAAGACCCAGCCAAGGAAGACTCTGCCTTGGGAGGCGGAGAAGAGATGGGGGCGGGGCCAGTCAGAGGTGGGATTTGCCAGTTCTCCAAACTATTCAAAATTTCCGCTAGCGGTTCTCCAGAACGGGTCAGAACCTGCTGAATACCCACCTCTGGTGCTGTGTAATCAACACATTGGGTGATAAATATTATCACTGAAACTGGGCAACCAATTCTAGCCTGGCTCTTAGGTTACTTATCTAGAGATGACTGCAGCGTGGCTCCATTTATCCAGGCTATCAGCATGATATACAATACAGATAATCCTTGACTTGCAGCAGTTTGTTTAGTGACTGTTCAAACTTACAACGGCATTCGAAAACGTGACCTATGACTGTTTTTCACACTTAGGACGGTGGTCACGGGATCAAAATTCAGATGCTTGGCAACTGGCATGTACTTATGATGGTTGCAGTGTCCTGGGGTCATGTGATCCCCTATAAGCAAACTTCCAACCAGCAAAGTCAACGGGAAAAATCAGATTCACTTAACAACCATGCTGCTGGCTTAGCAGCTGCAGTGATTCATTTAACAACAGTATTCCCTTAACAATCATCTTCCTTAGCAAGAGAAATTTGGGGAATTAATTGTGGTCGTAAGTCGAGGATTATCAGTAGGTCCCTAAAGTCTTTTCCAGGAGCTGTCAGCAAAATAAAGGAAAAACATCTCTTTCTTCTTCTTCTTCTTCTTCTTATGACTCCATAATCCCTTGCGGAGTGGGGAACTGAATGGAGCTGAGTCTTTACTGGCTGGATGCCCTTCCCGTTGCCAGTGTGGAGTTTTGTTCGGCAGATATAGCCACTTTGCACCCAGAGAGAGAGAAATATCTGCCTCTACCTAGGGTCGAACTCACAGCCTCCTGATTGTGAGGCGATGGCTCCACCTCTAGGCCACCGCACCACTCAAAGAACATCTCTGTCCATATGCAAATAATCCTGTACCACAAAACGCCAAGATATATGGTCAGAGTATATTCATGAATTGGAATAGACCTTGATAACAAGGATCAGCCAATAAATAGGCATAGCAACTAAGTCAGCCAATGAGGACTGTTTGGAAACTGAAACTAGGATTAGCCTAGGCTGGAAACTGAAACTAAAACTAGCCTAAGCTGCTGTATTAAGCTCTGCAACTCTGCAGCTATGTTTGCAGCTCTGAAGCTATGTTGCGCTCTCTGAGTCTGTCTAATTGAAAAGGAAATGGCTTCTCTCCTCTGCAGTGTATAATGCTTCCTGCTGAAGTTACTTGCAACATGTTTCTGTTTGAGTTTGCTCCATGTTGGAAAAAAATCCACAACCGGTTTGTAAAATCTACCTATTATGTTTATAAAGATGTTAAATGAAGCCTCAGCCATCTGTGTGTATTTTTCTGGCTCTGAATTATCGCTGCAAAACTCTGAATATATATATATTGAATAATCCAAAACGTATTCAGATCCTAGGTACTTCACGAAGAGCCCTGAAAAACCTTCCCTATCACTCAGACATAGTTCACTTGTTCTATTATTGCATTTGTTGGAAGAATTATCCTTCTGGGTTCAGTTCCAAGTGGGGGAAAAAGACACTGGAAACATGGAGGCTGTTTGGGAAAGATGGTTTAATGGTGGACAGGACCACGTGCCTTGGAGCTCCAAAGAAGGAAGGGCTGATATGCTGAGTGTGCCTGGGTTTTATAACCTTCGTTGGGATTTGAATTGGAGCTTTTATTCTGATTGGTTGTCAGACTCCCATGGGGCCATGCAGGGGCAACTCTGTAGGCTGTCCTGAGTCCCAGGCTTGGTGGATGATGATGCACTGAAAGGGCCTTTGGCAATTGCTATAGCTTTACCTGGAGATCTTTGTTATGTAAAGTATTCTGGCCCGGGCCTTAATGGCCCACCCATTAACAAAGGTGGGGGTGAGCTTCTGCTTCTGAGGTGAGTTTCTGCTCTTGAGTTCCTACTCTTTTTAGGGGAAATATTCTGCCTTTTTAATATTTCCTAGGATATTTCTATTTTCTAGGAGAGGGGTGAGTGCTAACTTCCTACACTTTCAATTTGTTTTTAATCTCCATTTTGGGGTAAATCCTGAGATCAGTCCTTGCCTTGAAAGTCTTTAAGAAAACAATTTCAGAACAAAACTGGAATGCGAACACTTTTCCTCCTTGTAGCTTTAACAAACATTTATGTCCAATAACTTAGTGTCTTCCCCCAGTCATTCTTTATGCATCACCAATCCCTCATTCAGCTGCTTTCCTCATTTGTTATTCAAAGAAAGAACCCAGACTGGAGTGTTCCTCAGTGTATCGCCTTTAATTCATTTAAAATAATAAACAATAACATTTAATTCAGGCAGGTATGGGGACCGTGACTTTGACAAAGAAATGTGATCTTCGGTTTTGAGGATCTATTTCCTCACTGCAGACGTTAAAAATTTGACTGGGCCTGTCAGTTTTTCGTCGGTTTATTGGCTTGTCAAATCTTGAGTGAATAACCGATTAGCAGCTATGGATGTTAAAAATCAAAAGCAGACATTTATTTTCCCATGGAACATAGCAAGAATTGGCATTCCCACCCCACCCTATATTTCCCTGAAGTCACAATGGAAGAAAGGGACAGAGAATGAGATACTTTGGTTATGAAGGAAAGAGACCCCCTCAAGATTTTCACCCTCATCCTACACCCGAACTACAGATATTCACCACTGTTGCAATGCTCTGATTCTTGTTTTGGATTATTCTCCAGAAAGGGAGATTGAGTTGAATAAAGTTTCCCTGAAAATAAGACCTATCCTGAAAATAAGCCCTAGCATATTTTTATGTGCGCACCAAATATAAGCCCTACCCCACAAATAAGACCTATTAAGAGCCTGCACAGCCGGCTGCTTGCCCATTTTGTCCGGTTGCTCGTAGTGCTGCAGCCATGAGGTGAAGCTGGCTGCTGAAGCTGCCCTGCAGGCCCTGCACTGGCTTACCTCAGGACCCCCGCAGCCAGGCCATCCGTGTCCCAATACCTGCCTCATGGCAGCAGGACCAGCAACCATGTGCAACAGGAGCCCCCATGGCTGCTGGCCCACTTCTTCTGCTTGCTCATGGCTTCTGTCATGCCCCTGTCGGAGTCTGAATCTGAGGAGGAAGCCAAACAGCTGACAGGGAGTGGGAGTGTGGCTCCGTTGGCTGTGGAGGAGGCTGTGGAAGGGCAAAATATGGCTGGACAGAGCAGGGTGAGCGATAGAACAAGGGAGAGGGAGTTCAGAGGAAGACCCAGGCCCATCCCCTCTTCATCCTAGGGTACACAGGGAGGAATGGAGAAGAGAGCAACTTGGGTTGCATGGCTTATGGGGAGGAAAGGGCCCTGATTCCCTTCATTAGGCACACCTGGGAAGAGAGTTTAAAAGAAATGCATGCTGAGTGCGGCAGCTGCTGGGAGCAAACGTGAGTTTATCTTGTGTTGACTTTGGTTATCTGTGTTCCTGGCGTTTTCCCAGTCATGTTGAGTTTTTGCCATATCTTCACATCTGGAATTCTTGCTCCTTATGATTTGTGGGTGATGTAACGAGATTAGAGAGGGTTTTTGTTTGAAAAATATAATACTGGCACAATTAACATTGAAAAGGGGATACATACTGGACAATATAAATTAAGATGAATTTATGAATATAAATTAATATATTTATGAATTTTGAAGGATATAATTTGATAAATTTTACAAATACGACCACTACATGAGAATATGTATTAAATAATATTAAGAATGTAGAGATTGATATAAAGTAACCTATGAGAATATTGAATGATAAAATTGGTAATATGTAATAATATTAAATCAGATAAGAAAGTTAATAGTAGGAATATGAAATTAGGGTCGTATTTGTTTTAAAACGTTGAAAGACCTGGAACTACACTGTTCACTCTTTATTGGCCAAGTGTGATTGGACACACAAGGAATTTGTCTTGGTGCAAATGCTCTCAGTGTATATAAAAGAAAAAATACATTCGTCAAGAGTCAAGAATCATAAGGTACAACACTTAATAATAGTCATAGGGTACAAATAAGCAATCAATATTAGGAAACAGTCAATATAATGTCAGCATTCCAGCAACCCTTCATTCCACCCAATAACTCTGAGACAGATTTTTTCACAAAGTCCTTTTTATTTGGATAGTAACTGGCACAACTGTGGAATCCTGTATCTGAAAGTTCCAGGCTTCCATACAATAAGTAAAAACTGTACCCATTATCATATCACATGGCCCAATTTAAGACTTTGTCTGTCCCAAGTTAAGACTTCCTCTCACTTATGTGCAAAACAACCTGACCTTGAATTAGAAAAAGAATGCTTTATATCTAACTAATAAATAAATTCAGTAAATTACCCCCTCCCACTTTCCCAGGATCAAATGTGGCGGCCTGGGAGCATCTGGTCTCAATATGGCTTCCAAAGCTGACATATAAACCGTAAGAATACAAGCGACAAAGTTACAGGCATACAGCCACAAGTGGAAAGGGATGGGTGATAAGGAGTGATGAGAAGATTCATAGTAATGCAGGCTTAGTAAATAGTTGGACAGTGTTGAGGGAATTATTTGTTTAGCAGAGTGATGGCATTTGGGGAAAAAACTGTCCTTGTGTCTAGTTGTTCTGGAGTGCATCGTAGCATCGTTTTGAGGGTAGGAATTGAAACAGTTTATGTGTAGAATGTGAGGGGTCTATAAATATGTTCACAGCCCTCTTTTTGACCTGTGCAGTATACAGGTCCTTGATGGAAAATGGGTTGATAGTAATGATGTATTTAATGATGTGTTTAAAGAAACAAAAAATAAAAAAAATGTATTGGGAAAAAAAATCTACTACCAGTTCTCCAGAACTGGTCTGAACCTGCTGAATACCACCTCTGCAGGTGTGGGGGCGTGGGTGGCCTGGCTGTGGGGGCCCTGAGGTAAGACGAGGCAGGGTGTGTGGGGCACCTTCATCTCCCCTGCCTCAAGGTGGCAGCACTAGCACACCAAGTGGCCTCCTGCCCCACTGTGAACAAGTAGAAAAAGTGGGCCTTCTGTACATGGGGGAAAAAAAATAAGACACCCCCTGAAAATAAACCCTAGTGCCTATTTTAGGACCCCCCCCCAAAATAAGACGTGGGTAATGTTAAAATATCCCCTAAAAACCCCCATAACCTTTTAGAATGTAAATGATCTCTCTCTTTGCCCTGTTTAAATACAGGAAGGCCTCAACTTACGACCACAATTGAGCCCAATAGTTCTATTGCTAAGCGAAAGATTTGTCAAGTGAATTTTTCCCATTTTATGACCGTTCTTGCCATAGTTGTTAAGTGAATCACTGCAGTTGTTCCACAGTTGTTAAGGGAACCTGGCTTCCCCGTTGACTTGGCTTGTCAGAAAGTGGCAAAACGGGATTGTGTGGCCCCCTGCAACACTGCAACCGTCATAAGTATGAGTCAGTTGCCAAGCCTCCCAGTTTTGATCATGTGACCATGGGGAAACTGCAATGGTTGTTAAGTGTGAAAAATGCCCATAAGTCACATTTTTCACTGCCACTGTAACTTTGAACAGTCACTAAATGAATTGTTGTAAGTTGAGGACTACCTTTGTACCACATAAGACTAATACGGGGGCCCAGAGTTTTTTTCTTCCTCATGGTATACGCTGCTGTAAAACTAACAGGCGGAGAAGTGGTAGCAGTCTGTCACTTAGTCCTTTTTTCACTTGTCTTTCTGTACCTGGTTATCTGACTTAAGAAACAGCAGGTCTCTTTCCTCCTAAAGTTGCAGATGATATCCTGGCCAAAACTAGAAAAAGATTTTTCCCCTGTTGTGCAAAGGATACAGCACACTAGACAATATGTTCTCATCTGGCTTCTATTCAGAGGCAGGGCTGATGAGACTGAATAGGCTCATTGCCTGATTTAATCTAAATGGAATGGAATAGAATAGAATAGAAAAGAATAGAATAGAATAGAATAGAATAGGAATAGAATAGAATAGAATAAGAATGAATAGGAAAGAATAGAATAGAATAGAATAGAATAGAATAGAATAAGAATGACTAGAATGGAATAGAATGTAATGTAATGTAATGTAATAGAATAGAATAGAATAGAATAGAATAGAATAAGAATGAATAGAATAAGAACAAATAGTATAGAATAGAATAAGAATGACAAGAATAGAACATAATAAGAATGACAAGAATAGAATAGAGTAGAATAAAATGAATAGAATAATAATAAATAGAATAGAATAATAATGAATAGAATAGAATAAGAATGACTTGAACAGAATAAGAATAGGAAAGAATAGAATAGAGTAGAAAAGGAATGAATAGAATAGAATAAGAATGAATAGAATAGAATAAGAATGACTAGAATAGAATAGAGTAGAATAGGAATGAATGGAATAGAATAAAGTAAAATAGGAATGAATAGAATAGGATAGGATAGAATAAGAATAAATAGAATGAGAATGAATAGAATAGAATAACAGTGTAAAATAGGAATGAATAGAATAGGATAGAATAGAATAAGAATAAATAGAACAATGAATAGAATAGAATAACAGTGTTGGAAGGGACTTTGGAGGTCTTCTAGTCCAACCCCCTGCTTAGGCAGGAAACCTTATACCATTTCAGACAAATGGTTATCCAATATCTTCTTAAAAACTTCCAGTGTTGGAGCATTCACAACTTCTGGGGGCAAGTTGTTCCACTGATTAATTGTTCTGACTGTCAGCAAATTTCTCCTTAGTTCTACATCGTTTCTCTCCTTGATTATTTTTCCATCCATTGCTTCTTGTCCTGCCATCGGGTGCTTTGGGGAATAGCTTGACTCCCTCTATGATCCTAGGTGCTTGCAAGCACACTCACACTCACACAGAGGAAGGAAGTACTCCACAGCGAAGTCCCATGAATAAGTAATGGGACTGAAAAACAACACAAGTCAAAGAGGAAACAGAAGATGTGAACGAAAAAGGCATTCTGATCATACCACTGGAAGGCGGACGGGTGTAAAGGGAATGAAGAAGACAGACACTTTCAAGAAGTCAACAATTTATGGGATTGGGAGAAAGGAAATTGTCACATAAGGCAGAGGCAGAAGGAAGAGTCGGATGCCATTAGGAAAGTTCAAGAAACAGTAGAGGAGTGAAAGATATTTAGAAGAGGAGAATCATATCAAGAAGCGAAATCCAGCAAACTTAAAAAGAAAAAAAAAAGGCCTACCTTGGAGAAGCAAGTAATGACATGGAAGGAGAAAAGAAGATTAGATGAATAGCGGATGACAAGAATGGGTTTGTCTTCAGAGGAGGAGGAAGAGGAAGAGGAGGAGGACTTGGAGGAAGAGGAGGACAAGAGCTGCGAAAGAAAGAACGTGAGAAAAAGGGACCCGGCGGAGGGGAGAAGTGAAGACTCATCGGAAGACAGCAGTGAGGAGAGGAAGAAGAAAAAGAAGAAGAAGAAGAAAAGAAAGAAAGAATGCACTGGCAGCAGTGAAGATGATGATGATGATGATGGCCACAAGAGAAAGAAAAAAAAGAAGAAGAAAAAGAAGAAAGGTAAAAAGTCCCAGAGTAAAGATAAGAAGAAGAGAAAGGATGAGGAGAACTTCGCAGAGTTGTACAAACAAGAGCTCCTTAATTATCACTCGGAATCTTCTCATGAAACCGAAGATGAGTACAACAAGAAAAAAGGTGAGATGGAGAAAATTATTGAAATGTTTCTTTTCAGCTGTTGCTTCTTATGGTTTTAATCCAGTGGTTTTCAACCTGTGGTCAGCAGACTCCTGGAGGGCTGTGATGTCATCATAGGGGCTCTGCGAAGGCTTTAAAAAAAAGGTTATGATTTAAATCTCGAGTTAAAAAAATGTTTTGAATGAATGAATGAATGAATGAATTCTTTATTGGCCAACTGTGACACCAGGAATTTGTCTTGGTGCAAATGCTCTCAGTGCACATAAAAGAAAAGAGACATTCGTCAAGAGTCAAGAATCATCAGGTACGACACTTAATGATTGTCATTGGGTACAAATAAGCAATCAAATCTTACTAGGAAACAGTCCATATAAATCGTAAGGATACAAGCAACAAAGTCAGTCACAAGTGGGAGGGGATGCGTGATAGGAAGGATGAGAGGATTAATAGTAATGCAAACTGAGTAAATAGTTGGACAGTGTTGTGGTAGTTAATTGTTTTGCAGAGTGATGGCGCTCGGGGAAAAACTGTCCTTGTGTCTAGTTGTTCTGACGTGCAGCGCTCTATAATGTCATTTTGAGGGTAGTAATTGAAACAGTTTGTGTCCAGGATGTGAGGGGTCTGTGAGTATTTTCACAGCCCTCTTTTTGACTCGTGCAGTATACAGGTCCTCCATTGAAGGCAGGTGGGTAGTAATTGTTTTTTCTGCAGTCCTAATTATCCTCTGAAGTCTGTGTCTGTCCTGTTGGGTTGCAGAACCAAACCAGACAGTTGTAGGGGTGCAGATGATAGACTGAGTAATTCCTCTGTAGAACTGTATCAGCAGCTCCTTGGGCAGTCTGAGCTTTCTGAGTTGGCACAGAAAGAACATTCTTTATGATTTAAATCTTGGGGGGGTCCATGGCCATAGAAGTTATTTAAAGGGTCCTTTAAGGGTGAAGAAAAGATTGATGAATGGTTTAATGAATATGTCATTCAGACAGCAGAAGGTTGAATCGGTCTGGCTGGCTCTTAAGGGAAGACTTCCGTTTAATCCTCTTTGTTTTTAAAATTAACTCTCTGGATTTAGATCAGGGCGTCCCCAAGGCTGGCAATTTTAAGTCCGGTGGGCTGTCATGCTGGCTGAGGAATTCTGGGAGTGGAAGAGTCCACCACTCTTAAAGTTGCCAAGTTTGGAGAACCCTGCATTAAACCATTCCTGGTTTTTCTCCCTGACCAACTTCATAAGTGTCCAGAGCATATCAATAACACGCTTTATTCAGGGAATAAAGGGGGCTGTCGCGTCTGCATGCTAACAAGCGGACCTTCCAGCGAACAGCGGCTGGCTCGACCTAGCAGCTGGCTTTTATAGCCGGCTGTCAAAGGGAGCCAGCCAATGGGGCTGCAACGCCCCGCAGGATGAACGGACCTGATAGGGAACTTGTGTCAGTCCGAGGACATAACACCCCTTCCCCTAGATACGAACACGAATAGTCCTTTAAGTAAGCGGGTGGTTTGTGTGGCGCCCGACCGGCGCAATTCTGGCGATGCACAAAGTGGCATAGAGTTCTGGGAGTCAGGAACTGGCCTTGCCGGACAACAGGGTCGATCTGGGGTCGGTCTGGAGTCTGGGAGTGGTCACAGTCCTCGGGTTGGATTGTTAAATTGTCATTGTCACGCAACCCGGTGGCGTCGTCAGGTGGTACGGCTGATGCCTCTGTAGGACGGTCCCGGTCTACCATCCGTTCCCTCGACTCGGCTGGTGGAGACTGGTCACTCTGGAGGTCCCAGCTAGGATTCGGGTGCGGCGATTGGAGAGTCACTGGAGTCCCTGGGTCAGCGTTGGCATGTTCGCCCTGGCAACTTCTTATCTGGTCCAGATGCCTCCGCCAGATATGCCCGTCCCCCAACTGGATGCGGTATGACCTTGGACCGGTGATGGCCACGATCTTCCCAGGTACCCACAGGGGATCGCCTGCGTAGTTCCTGACAAAAACTTGGTCCTGTAATACAAAACTCCTGACCCTAGTGTTAGAACCAATAGTGGGGATGCAGTCTATCTAGCACTGTCCTTAGACGCCTGCCCATCAGTAATTCGGCTGGGGACTTGTTTGTGACAGTACATGCAGGGTCGAGTGTTGGCTTAAAAAAGCGAGAAGAGTCTGGAGTGCCAGTCGTCTTGAGTGAATCTTGCCAACGCCTCTTTTGCTGACCTAACGGCTCTCTCCGCCAACCCATTGCTAGCGGGATGAAAAGGGGCCGTTAGGATATGCCGGATGCCCAGGTTGGTGGCATACCGGCTAAATTCTGTGGGCGTAAATTGGGGGCCATTGTCTGAGACTATGGTGTCAGGCAGACCGTGTGTAACAAATAAGCGGGTCAGAGCCTGGGCAATTGCTCGGGTAGTGGTTGTGGGTAGGAGCCACATCGATCCATTGGAGAAGCGAGTCCATGACCACCAGGAAGGTCTTGCCGTGGAAGGGCCCGGCCAAGTCAATGTGCAACCATGACCACGGTGCGTTGGCACTTTCCCATTTGGTTGGGGTGGTGATCGGTGGTGCTGGCCTGGATTCTTGACAGGGGCGGCAGGAGCTTACCCATTTCATGATCTCGTGCGTCCATGCCCGGCCACCAGGCGTAACTCCGAGCCAACGCTTTCATCCGGACGATGCCAGGGTGCCCCTCGTGTAACGCCTTCAGGACGGGTGTGCGCAGCGGTTTTGGAATGACAACTCTGGTCCCCCATAACAGGCAGCCCTGTAAACTGGAAAGTTCTTGCTGGCGGGTTTTAAACAGTGAGAATTCAGTTGAGAGATTACTGCCCGGCCACCCCCTCCGTACCCAGTCAGAACCTGGGCGATAAGTTTATCTTTTTGGAGTGGAGAGCGATGTACGCCAGCGGTGACTGGGATGTCGAACTCACTGGCATCAAAAATGGCATGGACCGGGGCGGGTCCTCCACGGGTGCTGGTAGCGGGCAGCGGCTGAGGCGTCGGCGTGGCTGAGGTTTTTCCTGGGCGGTGAACCAGTTTGTATGAGTAAGCCGCCAGGAATAGGGTCCACCTAGTCATCCTGGGGGACAAGACTTGCGGTGTTTGTTTTTCTCCTGAGAGGAGCCCCAACAGTGGTTTGTGATCTGTGACAAATTTGAAGTTGTGACCAAAGAAATTCATGGAATTTTTGACCGCAGCAACGGCGGACTAGGGCCTCTTTGTCAATTTGGCTATATTACGCTCGATTGTTGACAAGGTTCTAGAAAAGAATGCGATTGAGCGCGGAGCCGTTGGGAAGTCTGTGGCTTAAGACAGCCCCAATCCCGAAAGGTGAGGCATCTGCAGCTAAGACTAGAGGAAGGTGCTGGTCAAATTGTATTAGGACAGCGTCCGAAGTGAATGTGATTTGACTGCCTTAAAGGTGTATTCCTCTTTGGGTCCCAATGCCACGGTGTTTGTCTAAGTCTATACAGCAGCGGTTCAGCTACTGGCGCTTTGTGGGGTAGGAACGGCGCATAGAAGTTTAGCAAACCCAGGAAAGCTTGTGAAATTCTGACTTGGAAGGCCGGAGTGGGTGCCTCGTGAATGGCTTTGACTTTGGAAGACTCCACTGGGTGGATGCCAGAGGCGTCTATTTTATACCCAAGAAAGTCCACCTGCCTAGTGGCGATGGCACACTTCTAAGTGTTTGGTGGGGTCTTCTTCGCTCACTGCTTCCTCGGAATGAACAGTGACCGGACTGGGTTTGCCTGCGCTTCCTTGTATTTCAGCAGCCGACTGGGTCGCTAGTTCTGCGGCCAAGGCTTCCTCGATCGCCTGGGTGAGGTTGAGATCTTTTCTGGCCAGCAACCGCCTCTGTAACCTTACACATCTCTGACTCCACAGACGAGTTGATCCAGGAGCATGTCGTCTAGGTAATTTTTAAATTCGCAGTGGAGAGCTGCGGTTCTCAGGGCTGACCTTATACTGATTGATAGATTCCCCATCTGTTTGTTTCCTCATACGAAAGGCAAAATGTCTCGCTATCTGCGATGGTTTTGGGAATAATGGTTGGAGAGTGTCTCCAACAGCTCGGGACCAAGGGACCTTCTTTAATTCTCTTGGAAGCGAGTAGTGCTGCAGCGATATCGAATACTGTGGCCCATTATGCAGTAACTCAGGAAGTACGATTTCTTCCTGTTCTCTGTGAAGCGTCGGCCGAGACCGGTGGCATCAAGGTAGTGATTGAAGCGGTTTCTGTAAGAGTCCCACTTGTCTTCATCTGGCTTAAATGGTGGAAGCGCCGGTTGAATTCATATTGGGTGTTCAGCCTGTTGGTAGACTGACCAATCTCACTGGGAATACAGGGAGGCCCTGATAAGTGTGGCAACTGCAGCTCGCAGTGCTGCTTCAGCTCTTAGAGGATCTCTCTGGGTTACACGCTCTATGTGGCTGTGGCTGTAGCGCCATAACTTGACTTCAGTTTGAATTTCGCCCTTACAAGGCGTGGCGCTATAGCTGTAGCATCGTGCTGACAGCTATTCAAATTGCGCGCCTAATGTGTTCTGGTGGCTGTGGCGCAGCGCCGAGAGTTCGCTAACAACAGAATCCCAACAGCAGCGGTTGAATTCTGTGCTCAAAATGCTGGGCGGCTGAGGTTCTCAGTGCCCTACTTTCTCACGTAGCTTTTTTTTAGCTGAGCGGCTACACGCTCCACTTTCACTTCCGCCAATTCACGACTGACCGAGCTCTCAACGGGCGTGGCTACGGTTCAGCGTTTTGGTGTGTGTTTTCAGCTCTTTTGATATTTGCTGCTGGTTGGCCAGATCCCATCCTCGTCGCCAATGTTATAATTCGAGAAAAAGTGGAGGCCACACCAGAGCATATCAATAACACGCTTTATTCAGGAATAAAGGGGCTGTCGCGTCTGCATGCTAACAAGCGGACCTTCCAGCGAACAGCGGCTGGCAGCGACCTAGCAAGCCGGCTTTTATAGCCAAGCTGTCGAAGGGAGCCAGCCAATGGGGGCTGCAAACGCCCCCGCAGGATGAACGGACCTGATAGGGAACTTGTGTCAGTCCTGAGGACATAACAATAAGGTTGTTTTGTGGGTGGAATAAAAATTGAGGTTGCTTTTCTGAAACGTTTGGAATGCTTTTCAGTATGCTTTCTGAAATGTTTGGAATTGAAAGAAAGTATTAAAAAAAAACCCTAAGAGAATTTTTGAAAGTCCCTTAAGATGAAAAGGCAAATTAAGACAAAAACGTGGAGTCTGAGTGTTAGCAGAATGGTAGATAGAATAACAGAGTTGGAAGGGACCTCGGAGGCCTTCTGAGTCCAACCCCCTGCTCAAACAGGAGACCTTATACCAGTGGTGACTAATCTTTTGGGGCTCCTGTGCTAAAAATTGTGCGCAGGCGATACCAGCCCCAAGAAAGCAATGTGTGCCCCTATACACCCTACGCATGCATGCACAATCTCTACCCACCCCCTGCTGCCCCATTGCCTGTGTTGCACCTCACAGCTGATTTTCGGCTGGTTTGAGGGCCCTTTTGGACTCCCAGAGGAGCTTGTGAGGAAGGGCTTCTGCAGGCTTCTGCAAGCTTTGCAGGCCGAAAACTAGCCCTGCTTCGTCACTTTCGGTATTTTCAGAAAACAGGAAGTGATGAAACAGGTCTATTTTCGGCCTCAAAGCTCCAGCAGAAGCCTTCCTCAAGCTTTGGGGAACAAAAAGGAAACCTCAGGCCATTCAATCAGCTGTGAGCTATACATGCGCAGTGAGTTAAGTTTGCCTGCAGCTTGTGTGCCCGGCACAAATGGCCCCGCATGCACACCTATGGCATGCATGCCATGGGTTCGCCATCATGGCCTTATACCATTTCAGACAAATGGCTGTGCAGTCTTTTTTTTAAAAAACTCCAGTGTTGGCACATCTGTTTCAATTGGTAACAGATACTAAGGAAAATGGGTGGAAATAGGAGAAGAAGAGACACAGAGGCTGAGGCAGAAGAAAGCAACTGCTGGACTGTTGGGTGAACGATTTTGTGAGACCCATGAATGGTGGAAGTAAGAAAAGCCACCTTTTAGAGAGTCTAGCAGAAACTTGAGGGCAGATTGTTCTGCCACAGAAAATATTATATGTCATTTTTTTTTCTTTTGTGTTTCTACAGTTGTTGATTTCATTCTTCATACAGGTTGGTCATAACGGATATTTTATTTCTGAACACCACGAAGAGTCACAGCAATCATCATCTCCTTTTAGTGATCCCATAATCCCTTGCAGGATAGGGTCTGGGTGACTGAATGGAGCCAGCAGAGTGTTTAATGGCCGGATGCCTTTCCTGTTACCCATGTGGAGTTATATTCAGCAGATATATTCTCAGTGTGCCCAGAGAATTATTCTGCCGCTACCTAGGATTGAACTCACAGCTTCCTGATTGTGAGGCAGGAGTTTCACCTCTAGGCCACCGTACCACTCAAAGAATCACAACACTGAATCAATCAAATAAATAAATTCATTTAAGCCCCAATTTCCACTATTCTCTCTCTTCTATTTTTCTAGGAGAGGGGTGGGTGCTAGACTTCTCTACGCTTTCAATTTGTTTTTAATCTCATTTTGGGGTAAATCCTGAGATCAGTCCTTGCCTTGAAAGTCTTTAAGAAAACAATTTCGAAACAAAACTGGAATCTGAACACTTTTCACTCCTTGTAGCTTTAACAAACATTTATTCCAATAACTTAGTGTCTTCCCCAGTCATTCTTTATGCATCACCAATCCCTCATTCTGCTGCTTCCCTCATTTGTTGATTCAAAGAAAGAACCCAGACTGGAGTGTTCCTCAGTGTATCGCCTTTAATTCATTTAAAATAATAAACAATAACATTTAATTCAGGCAGATATGGGGACCGTGACTTTGACAAAGAAATGTGATCTTCGGTTTTGAGGATCTATTTCCTCACTGCAGGCGTTAAAAATTTGACTGGGCCTGTCAGTTTTTTCGTCGGTTTATTGGCTTGTCAAATCTTGAGTGAATAACAGATTAGCAGCTATGGATGTTAAAAATCAAAAGCAGACATTTATTTTCCCATGGAACATAGCAAGGTGGCATTCCCACCCTATATTTCCCTGAAGTCACAATGGAAGAAAGGGACAGAGAATGAGATACTTTGGTTAGGAAAGAGACCCCCTTTGGAAGGAAAGAGACCCCCTCAAGATTTTCACCCTCATCCTACACCCGAACTACAGATATTCACCACTGTTGCAATGCTCTGACTCTTGTTTTGGATTATTCTCCAGAAAGGAGATTGAGTTGAATAAAGTTTCCCTGAAAATAAGACCTATCCTGAAAATAAGCCCTGGCATATTTTTATGTATGCGCACCAAATATAAGCCCTACCCCACAAATAAGACCTATTAAGCCTGCACAGCCGGCTGCTTGGCCCATTTTGTCCGGTTGCTCGTGAATTAGTGCACGCAGCCATGAGGCGAAGCTGGCTGCTGAAGCTGCCGTGCAGGCCCTGCACTGGCTTACTTGGGACCCCGCAGCCAGGCCATCCGTGTCCCAATACCTGCCTCATTGGCAGCAGGACCAGTAAACCATGTGCAACAGGAGCCCCCATGGCTGCTGGCCCACTTCTTCTGCTTGCTCATGGCTTCTGTCATGCCCTGTCGGAGTCTGAATCCGAGGAGAAGCCAAACAGCTGACAGGGAGTGGGAGTGTGGCTCCGTTGGCTGTGGAGGAGGCTGGGGAAGGGCAAAACATGGCTGGGCAGAGCAGGACAGTGATAGAACAAGGGAGAGGGAGTTCAGAGGAAGACCCAAGCCCATCCCCTCTTCATCCTAGGGTACACAGGGAGGAATGGAGAAGAGCAACTTGGGTTGTGTGGCTTATGGGGAGGAAAGGGCCCTGATTCCCCTCATTAGAGCACACCTGGGAAGAAGAGAGTTTAAAAGAAATGCATGCTGAGTGCGGCAGCTGCTGGGAGCAAACGTGAGTTTATCTTGTGTTGACTTTGGTTATCTGTGTTCCTGGCGTTTTCCCAATCATGTTGAGTTTTTGCCATATCTTCACATCTGGAATTCTTGCTCCTGCCTTGCCTGGCTAAATTACCTCATTTTGCCTTGATTGGACTTATAGTTACAGTTTTTGTTGACCATGTTTTGGACTTGATTCTCTGCAGCCAAAGGCTGTTCCTGGGAGAGTTTTTCTCCAGCCCAAGAAGGTAACCTGGTCGTTGGGGGCAAAGTTGGAGCTAATAAAGGGACTCCTACTGATTATCTGACTGTGTTGCCTTTGTGCCATACCCCAGGTCATCATACCTTAACTGCTACACCCAACTGGCTCTCAATTTGTGATGTACTCATGGCTTTTAAAGAAATGAATTTGTTACTGTCTGCTGTCAAAGGGTGAGAAACAGGGAGGCTAAAAGATTTGGGAAAAATTTGTGCTGGTGCCGCAGCCACGAAGTGAGGCAGGTGTCTGGGTGTGGATGACCTGGCTATGGGGGCCCTGAGGTAAGCCAGTACAGGGCACATCGGGCAGCTTCCCCCACCTCACCTCACAGGTGCAGCATCGGCACCGGTGCATTGCTCAGCCTCCTGCTCTGTTGCAGCTGCAAGCAAGCAGAAGTGGGCTGGCAGCCATATCGGGTCCTGCTTTAAAAGGCTGGTGTCAGGATTCCAGCAATCGCCCTAATTAAATCATGATTCTTGAGACAAACTTCAACCAACTTCAAAGGATTTATTAGAGGTGACATACTGGCACTGCCCCGTATGAAGCCAACTCTGGTACGTATAATTTACAATCACCTGTGACCCTGTTTCCTCCCCCTTCCCCTGGGTGTCTCATAAATCAGATTCTCCAACTGAGCACGTTCATAGGCTGGGTGTCATCATTCACATCCTCCAATTAAATATATTTGTGAGCAAAAGCTCTGGTATTTTAGTTACAATCTTTTAAAGATAAGTGTTGGAATGCACTTTCGCTTCCAAACTGCAGCACTGATCTTCCAGATTTCTTCCTCCCCGCCTTTTTTACGGCAACTACTAAAACAGGCATAGGAATGTTTTATGAGTTGACAACTGATGCTGCTTTGGCTGTAAGGCAGTGGTGGGATTCGGGTTTTTTTACTACTGGTTCTGTGGGCATGGCTTGGTGGGTGTGGCAAGGGAAGGATACTGCAAATCTCCAATCAGAGGTGGTATTTGCCGGTTCTCCAAACAACTCACAATTTCCGCTAATAGATAAAAATGATTATATTGTTATTAGAATATATAATTTGTTAAATGAAAATGAGATGGAAATTATGATTTGTGGGTGATGTAATGAGATTAGAGAGGGTTTTTGTTTGAAAAATATAATAGTGGCACAATTAACATTGAAAAGGGGATACATACTGGACAATATAAATTAAGATGAATTTATGAATATAAATTAATATATTTATGAATTTTGAAGGATGTAATTTGGTAAAGTTTACAAATACGACTACTTTGACAATATGTATTAAAATGAATATAGAGATTGATATAAAGTAACCTATGAGAATATTGAATGATAAAATTGGTAATAAGTAATAATATTAAATCAGATAAGAAAGTTAATAGTAGGAATATGAAATTAGGGTCATATTTGTTTTAAAACGTTGAAAGACCTGGAAGTACACTGTTCACTCTTTATTGGCCAAGTGTGATTGGACACACAAGGAGTTTGTCTTGGTGCAAATGCTCTCAGTGTATATAAAAGAAAAAATACATTCGTCAAGAGTCAAGAATCATAAGGTACAACACTTAATAATAGTCATAGGGTACAAATAAGCAATCAATACTAGGAAACAGTCAATATAATGTCAGCATTCCAGTAACCCTTCATTCCACCCAATAACTCTGAGACAGATTTTTTCACAAAGTCCTTTTTATTTGGATAGTAACTGGCACAACTGTGGAATCCCGTATCTGAAAGTTCCGGGCTTCCGTACAATAAGTAAAAACTGTACCCATTATCATATCACATGGCCCAATTTAAGACTTTGTCTGTCCCAAGTTAAGACTTCCTCTCACTTATGTGCAAAACAACCTGACCTTGAATTAGAAAAAGAATGCTTTATATCTAACTAATAAATAAATTCAGTAAATTACCCCCTCCCACTTTCCCAGGATCAAATGTGGCGGCCTGGGAGCATCTGGTCTCAATATGGCTTCCAAAGCTGACATATAAATCGTAAGAAGACAAGCGACAAAGTTACAGGCATACAGCCACAAGTGGAAAGGGATGGGTGATAAGGAGTGATGAGAAGATTCATAGTAATGCAGACTTAGTAAATAGTTGGACAGTGTTGAGGAAATTATTTGTTTAGCAGAGTGATGGCATTTGGGGGAAAAACTGTCCTTGTGTCTAGTTGTTCTGGAGTGCAGTGCTCTGTAGCATCGTTTTGAGGGTAGGAATTGAAACAGTTTATGTGTAGAATGTGAGGGGTCTATAAATATGTTCACAGCCCTCTTTTTGACCTGTGTAGTATACAGGTCCTTGATGGAAAATGGGTTGATAATAATGATGTATTTAATGATGTGTTTAAAGAAACAAAAAATAAAAAAATGTATTGTGAAAAAAAATCCACTACCAGTTATCCAGAACTGGTCCAAACCTGCTGAATACCACCTCTGCAGGTGTGGGGGCGTGGGTGGCCTGGCTGTGGGGGCCCTGAGGTAAGTCGAGGCAGGGTGTGTGGGGCACCTTCATCTCCCCTGCCTCAAGGTGGCAGCACTAGCACACCAAGTGGCCTCCTGCCCCACTGTGAGCAAGTAGAAAAAGTGGGCCTTCTGTACATGGGGGGAAAAAAATAAGACACCCCCTGAAAATAAACCCTAGTGCCTATTTTAGGACCCCCCCCCCCAAAATAAGACACAGGTAATGTTAAAATATCCCCTAAAAACCCCCATAATCTTTTAGAATGTAAATGATCTCTCTCTTTGCCCTGTTTGAATACAGGTAGGCCTCAACTTATGACCACAATTGAGCCCAATAGTTCTATTGCTAAGCGAAACATTTGTTAAGTGAATTTTTCCCATTTTATGACCATTCTTGCCATAGTTGTTAAGTGAATCACTGCAGTTGTTCCACAGTTGTTAAGGAAACCTGGCTTCCCCGTTGACTTGGCTTGTCAGAAAGTGGCAAAACAGGATTGCGTGGCCCCCTGCAACACTGCAACCGTCATAAGTATGAGTCAGTTGCCAAGCCTCCCAGTTTTGATCATGTGACCATGGGGAAACTGCAACGGTTGTTAAGTGTGAAAAATGCCCATAAGTCACTTTTTTCACTGCCACTGTAACTTTGAACAGTCACTAAATGAATTGTTGTAAGTTGAGGACTACCTTTGTACCGCATAAGACTAATACGGGGGCCCAGATTTTTTTTTCTTCCTTATGGTATACGCTGCTGTAAAACTAACAGGCAGAGAAGTGATAGCAGTCTGTCACTTAGTCCTTTTTTCACTTGTCTTTCTGTACCTGGTTATCTGACTTAAGAAACAGCAGGTCTCTTTCCTCCTAAAGTTGCAGATGATATCCTGGCCAAAACTAGAAAAAGATTTTTCCCCTGTTGTGCAAAGGATACAGCACACTAGACAATATGTTCTCATCTGGCTTCTATTCAGAGGCAGGGCTAATGAGACTGAATAGACTCATTGCCTGATTTAATCTAAATAGAATAGAATAGAATAGAAAAGAATAGAATAGAATAGAATAGAATAGAATAGAATAGAATAGAATAGAATAAGAATGACTAGAATGGAATAGAATAAATAGGAATGAATAGATTAGAATAAGAATGAATAGAATAGAATAAGAACAAATAGCATAGAATAGAATAAGAATGACTAGAATAGAATAAGAATGACAAGAATAGAATAGAGTAGAATAAAATGAATAGAATAATAATAAGTAGAATAGAATAATAATGAATAGAATAGAATAAGAATGACTAGAATAGAATAAGAATAAGAAAGAATAGAATAGAGTAGAAAAGGAATGAATAGAATAGAATAAGAATGAATAGAATAGAATAGAGTAGAATAGGAATGAATAGAATAGAATAGAATAAAGTAAAATAGGAATGAATAGAATATGATAGAATAGAATAAGAATGAATAGAATGAGAATGAATAGAATAAAATAACAGTGTTGGAAGGGACTTTGGAGGTCTTCTAGTCCAACCCCCTGCTTAGGCAGGAAACCTTATACCATTTCAGACAAATGGTTATCCAATCTCTTCTTAAAAACTTCCAGTGTTGGAGCATTCACAACTTCTGGGGGCAAGTCGTTCCACTGATTAATTGTTCTGACTGTCAGAAAATTTCTCCTTAGTTCTACATTGTTTCTCTCCTTGATTATTTTTCCATCCATTACTTCTTGTCCTGCCATCGGGTGCTTTGGGGAATAGCTTGACTCCCTCTATGATCGTAGGTGCTTGCAAGCACACTCACACTCACACAGAGGAAGGAAGTACTCCACAGCGAAGTCCCATGAATAAGTAATGGGACTGAAAAACAACACAAGTCAAAGAGGAAACAGAAGATGTGAACGAAAAAGGCATTCTGATCATACCACTGGAAGGCGGACGGTGTAAAGGGAATGAAGAAGACAGACACTTTCAAGACGTCAACAATTTATGGGATTGGGAGAAAGGAAATTGTCACATAAGGCAGAGGCAGAAGGAAGAGTTGGATGCCATTAGGAAAGTTCAAGAAACAGTAGAGGAGTGAAAGATATTTAGAAGAGGAGAATCAAATCAAGAAGCGAAATCCAACAAACTTAAAAAGAAAAAAAAAAGGCCTACCTTGGAGAAGCAAGTAATGACATGGAAGGAAAAAAGAAGATTAGATGAATAGCGGATGACAAGAATGGGTTTGTCTTCAGAGGAGGAGGAAGAGGAGGAGGAGGAGGACTTGGAGGAAGAGGAGGACAAGAGCTGTGAAAGAAAGAAGAACGTGAGAAAAAGGGACTCGGCAGAGAGGAGAAGTGAAGACTCATCGGAAGACAGCAGTGAGGAGAGGAAGAAGAAAAAGAAGAAGAAGAAAAGAAAGAAAGAATGCACTGGCAGCAGTGAAGATGAAGATGATGATGGCCACAAGAGAAAGAAAAAAAAGAAGAAGAAAAAGAAGAAAGGTAAAAAATCCCAGAGTAAAGATAAGAAGAAGAGAAAGGATGAGGAGAACTTTGCAGAGTTGTATAAACAAGAGCTCCTTAATTATCACTCGGAATCTTCTCATGAAACCGAAGATGAGTACAACAAGAAAAAAGGTGAGACGGAGAAAATTATTGAAATGTTTCTTTTCAGCTGTTGCTTCTTATGGTTTTAATCCAGTGGTTTTCAACCTGTGGTCAGCAGACTCCTGGAGGGCTGTGATGTCATCATAGGGGCTCTGCGAAGGCTTTAAAAAAAGGTTATGATTTAAATCTCGAGTTAAAAAAATGTTTTGAATGAATGAATGAATTCTTTATTGGCCAACTGTGACACCAGGAATTTGTCTTGGTGCAAATGCTCTCAGTGCACATAAAAGAAAAGAGACATTCGTCAAGAGTCAAGAATCATCAGGTACGACACTTAATGATTGTCATTGGGTACAAATAAGCAATCAAATCTTACTAGGAAACAGTCCATATAAATCATAAGGATACAAGCAACAAAGTCAGTCACAAGTGGGAGGGGATGCGTGATAGGAATGATGAGAGGATTAATAGTAATGCAAACTGAGTAAATAATTGGACAGTGTTGTGGTAGTTAATTGTTTTGCAGAGTGATGGCGCAAGGACAGCCATCAGAGTGATGGCTGTCCTTGTGTCTAGTTGTTCTGACGTGCAGCGCTCTATAATGTCGTTTTGAGGGTAGTAATTGAAACAGTTTATGTCCAGGATGTGAGGGGTCTGTGAGTATTTTCACAGCCCTCTTTTTGACTCGTGCAGTATACAGGTCCTCCATGGAAGGCAGGTGGGTAGCAATTGTTTTTTCTGCAGTCCTAATTACCCTCTGAAGTCTGTGTCTGTCCTGTTGGGTTGCAGAACCAAACCAGACAGTTGTAGGGGTGCAGATGATAGCTTGAGTAATTCCTCTGTAGAACTGGATCAGCAGCTCCTTGGGCAGTTTGAGCTTTCTGAGTTGGCGCAGAAAGAACATTCTTTATGATTTAAATCTTGGGGGGCCCATGGCCATAGAAGTTATTTAAAGAGTCCTTTAAGGGTGAAGAAAAGATTGATGAATGGTTTAATGAATATGTCATTCAGACAGCAGAAGGTGGAATCGGTCTGGCTGCCTCTTAAGGGAAGACTTCTGTTGAATCCTCTTTGTTTTTAAAATTAACTCTCTGGATTTAGATCAGGGCGTCTCCAAGGCTGGCAATTTTAAGTCTGGTGGACTGTCATGCTGGCTGAGGAATTCTGGGAGTGGAAGAGTCCACCACTCTTAAAGTTGCCAAGTTTGGAGAACCCTGCATTAAACCATTCCTGGTTTTTCTCCCTGACCAACTTCATAAGGTTGTTTTGTGGGTGGAATAAAAATTGAGGTTGCTTTTCTGAAATGTTTGGAATGCTTTTCAGTATGCTTTTCTGAAATATTTGGAATTGAAAGAAAGTATTTAAAAAAAACAAAACCCTAAGAGAATTTTGAAAGTCCCTTAAGATGAAAAAGGCAAATTAAGACGAAACGTGGAGTCTGAGTGTTAGCAGAATGATAGATAGAATAACAGAGTTGGAAGGGACCTCGGAGGCCTTCTAGTCCAACCCCCTGCTCAAGCAGGAGACCTTATACCAGTGGTGACTAATCTTTTGGGGCTCCTGTGCCAAAAATTGTGCGCACGCGTACCAGCCCCCAGAAAGCAATGTGTGCCCCCTATACACCCTACGCATGCATGCACAATCTCTACCCACCCCCTGCTGCCCCATTACCTGTGTTGCACCTCACAGCTGATTTTCGGCTGGTTTGAGGCCCTTTTTGGACTCCCAGAGGCTTGAGGAAGGCTTCTGCAGGCTTCTGCAAGCTTTGCAGGCCGAAAACTAGCCCTGCTTCGTCACTTTCGGTATTTTCAGAAAAACAGGAAGTGATGAAACAGGTCTAGTTTTCGGCCTGCAAAGCCAGCAGAAGCCTTCCTCAAGCTTTTGGGAGGCAAAAAAGGCCTCAAACCCGCTGAAAATCAGCTGTGAGGTGCATGCATGCGCAGTGAGTTAAGTTTGCCTGCAGCTTGTGTGCCAGCACAAATGGCCCCGCATGCCACCTATGGCATGCATGCCATAGGTTCGCCATCATGGCCTTATACCATTTCAGACAAATGGCTGTCTAGTCTTTAAAAAAAAACTCCAGTGTTGGCACATCTGTTTCAATTGGTAACAGATACTAAGGAAAATGGGTGGAAATAGGAGAAAGAAGAGACACAGAGGCTGAGGCAGAGAAAGCAACTGCTGGACTGTTGGGTGAACGATTTTGTGAGACCCATGAATGGTGGAAGTAAGAAAAGCCACCTTTTAGAGAGTCTGAGAAACTTGAGGGCAGATTGTTCTGCCACAGAAATATTATATGTCATTTTTTTTTCTTTTGTGTTTCTACAGTTGTTGATTTCATTCTTCATACAGGTTGGTCCTTAACGGATATTTTATTTCTGAACACCACAAAGAGTCACAGCAATCATCATCTCCTTTTAATGATCCCATAATCCCTTGCAGGGTAGGGTCTGGGTGACTGAATGGAGCCAGCAGAGTGTTTAATGGCTGGATGCCTTTCCTGTTGCCCATGTGGAGTTATATTCAGCAGATATATTCTCAGTGTGCCCAGAGAATTATTCTGCCGCTACCTAGGATTGAACTCACAGCTTCCTGATTGTGAGGCGGGAGCTTCACCTCTAGGCCACCGTACCACTCAAAGAATCACAACACTGAATCAATCAAATAAATAAATTCATTTAAGCCCCAATTTCCACTATTCTCTCTCTTCACTGGTACAGGTAGTCCTTGGCTTACGATCACAATTGAGCCCAACACTTCTTTTGCTAAACAAGACAATTGTTAAGCGAATTATGCCCCATTTTTATGAGGATGCTTCAATGGTTGTATGTGTGAAAAGAGGTCATAAGTCACTTATTTCAGTGCTGCTGTAACTTTGAACAGTCACTAAATAAATGGTTGTAAGTCTAGGACCATGATGGTGAACCTATGGCACATGTTCCACAGGTGGCGCGCAAAGCCATTTGTGCTGGCACGCGAACTGCAGGTAAACTTACCTCACTGGGCATGCGTGTGCTTCATACCTGATTTTGGGCCAGTTTGAGGCCTTTTGCTTGAGGAAGGCTTCTGCAGGCTTCTGCAGGTTTTGCAGGCCGAAAACTAACCCCATTTTGTCACTTCCGGTGTTTTCAGAAAAACAGAAAGTGACGAAACGGGGTTAGTTTTCAGCCTGCAAATCCTGCAGAAGCCTGAAAAAGCCTTCCTCAAGCCTTTGGGAGGCCGAAAAAGGCCTCAAACTGGCTGAAAATCAACTGTGAGGTGCAGTGCAGGTAAGGGGGCGGCAGGGGTTGGTGGGTGGGGATTACGCACGCATGTGTAGGGGTGGGGCGCGCGCACGCATTGCCTTCTGGGTGCTGGCACACAAGTGCGAGCGTGCAAGCGTGCAAGCAATTTTTGGCACAGGAGCCCAAAAAGGTTAGCCTCCACTGGTCTAGGATTAGCTGTGTTTAAAGCTCGAAGTTGAAAAAAAAAAATTCTGCAGGAAGGCAGAGATAAATCACTTAGGGTATTTTTCCTAAGATAAACGCATGGTTACAGTAGGTCTTTGCACTCACCAGGATTCAACTCCGGTTAAATAACATTTTTACTTTTACCTTACAATATAATATAAAAACCAACCAGTAGTAATAGTTGTAAACTGGGGACTACTCCATTAAAGCTAATAACACGTTGTTCTTAAGTGCTAAAAGAATTGTTATCACCTTCGGAATGTTAGGCTAATGACTGTATTTGCATAACGTAAGGCACTGAGTTATGAACTTTCTAATGTTTTAGCCCAGCGCGTTGCTGAACTGCTCCATATGGTTAGTTTATGGCTTAATCTCCCCTGTAAAACCAGGAATTTAGGTTAATGAAATAATGTATGGTTCAATTAACCATGAATAAATAAGTGAACATATACTATTACTTCCAGGGAAGGAGCAGAGGGTTTGCACAGAAGAGAGTTGGTACACATAAACTATCTGCAAGTTATCTTGCATTATTAAGTAACCGACTGAAGGTTTGGAATAAACACAGGAAAAGAGTAATTCCAGACTTTTTCCCATTTGCTTTATTAGTAAATATTTCTCTCTTTTTTTGTAAATAATTTTTATTGTTCTTTTTCACCTTTTGCACATCTCAACCTTAATATTAACAGTACTGCGTCATCATTATTATACAAACATCTCATATAAATATCTATATTTATATACATTCATATATGTTTATCTATAATTTTCTTATCTCTGTTATCTTTATAGCTATTGTTCAACCATTTATACCAATTGTCCCAAATTTTTGATTCTCCTTTATCTTTTAATTTTAACATCAGTTTATCTATTTCAGCACAATCTAAAAATTTTTGAATTACTAATTCCTCTAGGGGCATATTATTTTGTTTCCAACATTGCGCAAATGCTATCCTTGCTGTCAATATATGTGATAAAATATATTTAATCTTTTTCCTATATTTCCCTTTAATTATGCCCAACAAGAACAATTCTGGTTTAAACTCTGTCCGATCTTCCACTGTTTCTTGTATCCAACTCCACATTTTAGTCCAGTATTTTTGGGCTTCCGGGCATAGTAAATATTTCTACCAAGATGAAGGCTTTAGAAAATTTGCTCAGTGGGGATATAATAATTGGTTTAGATTATAAGACCAGATTGATAACAGGACAAAGATAAAATTTATTGAGTCTCTTACAATACAATGCCCCTGTATATTTAGTTGGTTTCCATGTCTTCAAATAAGCAGTATGGCTATTACAAAAATAAAAGGTAATATTGAGACGTTTGACTAAATTTGAAAACCTTATATCACATACAGGTGGTCCAGTGATGGGATTCAAATTTTTTTACCACCAGTTATGTGGCTTAGTAGGCATGGCTTGGTAGATATTTAATCAGTAATTAGTCTTCTATTCTTGGCAGCCTTGTGCAACCTTGAAAGGGCTTGCTTTTGATATCGGAAAATTAGCTTTAAATGTCTCTTGGCTGGGAATGCACTGAATTCCCAGCGCTGCATTAAAAAAAGGTTTGCTTTTATACCCAGTTTGTGTTTGTTTAATTTGAACAAGGCTTGGGTCAGAACAATCCCGGGACATTGCAACCGTCATAAACATGAGATAGTTGCCAAGCATCTGAATTTTGAAAGTTACCATTTATTTATTTTATTTTATTTAGTTTAGTTTAGTTTGTCAGGCAGGTAGGAGAAAGCAAGTAGAAGTATGAACATAACATATAAACATATAAGTATAAACATACATCATAAATGATGAGTACAAATAAATGAGAACAGTAGGACAGGGACGGTAGGCACGCTGGAGCGCTTATGCACACCCCCTTTAAGGACTTCTTAGGAATGGGGTGAGGTCCACGGTAGACAGTTTGAGGTTGAAGCTGTGAGGGGTTGAGATCGTAACAACGGGTAGGGGGTTCCAGGCGTTGCTGACCACTCTGTTGCTGAAGTCGTATTTTGAATAAATAAATAAATGAACTGTTTGAAGTTGAGGACTATCCGTACCGTTGACCATTGGTTAGGTGTGATCATTAGTGAAGTATGACTCTGAGGATTGTATGACTAAATGGATGCAGAACATAAATATAGTTACCGTACAGGTAGCCCTTGACTTAGAACCATTCTTTTAGTGATCATTCAAAATTACAGGGGGGCTGACTTATGACTGTTTGGGGTAAAACTCAGTTAACAACTCTCCTTCCCTTCCCTTCCCTTCATCCATTTATCCCCTTCCCTTCTCTTCTTCATCCATGTCTTCCCTTCCTTTCCCTTCCCTTCTTCACCCATTTATCCCCTTCCCTTCCTTTCCCTTTTTCATCCATGTCTTCCCTTCCCTTCTTCACCCATTTATCCCCTTCCCTTCTGTTGTAGAGCGATGGAAGGAAGAGGCAAGAGCCAGAGTGAACAACGAACAGGCTTTATTACAGGGAATAAAGGGTTGCCGCGTCTGCCTTCTAACTAGCAGGTTAGCTGGCGGCAACGGGCTGGCACTGCTCGACAGCCGCCTTTTATAGCCGGCTGTCAAACGGAGCCAACCAATGGGAGCGGCTGGTGCTCCCGCTCAAGCAGCGGACCTGGTTGGGGACTCCAACCAGTTCCAAAGACATAACACTCCTTTCCCCAGCTGGGAACATGCGTAGTCCTTTAGGTAAGTCGGTTGTCTGCGCTGGCGACACGAACGTCGCAACCCGGGTAAACTGCTGGTTGGCGTCAAGTCCTTGCCCCCGGGAATCGCCTTGGAGGTTGTTGGGGCATGGGCTTGGTCAGGTGCGGTGTTCTGCGAGTTCGGTAAGTCCCCCTGTTCAGGCTGACCTTGGTGGGTCGCTAGGTCTGGCTGGCAAACAGGTTCGCTTGGCTGTTGGCTCGGTGTCTCTAGTTGGAAGCTCGGGTCTTCCAGCAAACTCTTCTGGTCGACGGGGTAGACCGGGTCCTGCAGAGAGTTTCCGTCTGAGCAGACTGGTACCGGCAGGGAGTCTTTGGTGCTGGAAGGTTGGGCTGGGTACGGCATCGGTTGCACTTCTCCATCGCCTTCTGAGTTGGTTTTGGCGAGTAGTGGTTGGAGAGGATTTCTTGGAGTTCATCCCACGTGCACGCTTCTGATAGCGCGAGGCGACTAGTGCTGTAGCGGTGTCAAAAACTGCAGCCCCACAATAGCTGAGGAAGTAGGATTTCTTCCTGTGTTCAGCAGCGTCTGCTAAACCGATGGCATCAAGGAAATAGCTGAAACTATTTTTGTATGATTCCCACGTTTCCTCGGTTGGCTTGAATGGTGGGAATGCTGGATTAGCATTCATTTTGGAGATGCAGGGTTCGTCCTCTTCAGTCGTATTTCAAAATTCGCGCTCTTAGAAGAGCGCTGACGGTTTGCTCTGTCTCTCTGGGCTACGGGGCTTTTTGAAATTCGCGCTCTTTGTGAGCACCGGCGGCTGCGGCTACAGCACCCGTGGCGCTTTCAGTGATTACAGCTCAAAAAAGCTACGGAGGCTTTTTTGAAATTTCGCGCTCTTTGTGAGCGTTGGCGGCTGTGGCTACAGCGCCCGTGGCTTCGCTCTTCAGTGACCACAGCTCTTTTGAACAGCACATCTGGCTAGCCTTCGACCAAATCCCACCCTCGTCGCCAGTGTTGTAGAGCGATGGAAGGAAGAGGCAAGAGCCAGAGTGAACAACGAACAGGCTTTATTACAGGAATAAAGGGTTGCGCGTCTGCCTTCTAACTAGCAGGTTAGCTGGCGGCAACGGGCTGGCTCTGCTCGACAGCCGGCTTTTATAGCCGACTGTCAAAGCGGAGCCAGCCAATGGGGCGGCTGGTGCTCCCGCTCAAACAGCGGACCTGGTTGGGGACTCCAACCAGTTCCAAAGACATAACACCTTCCCCTTCCCCTCAATTAAACAGTCCCAGCTTCTCCAATTCTCTTTAGAAATCTTGTGTTTTAGTCTACCCAATTCTCTGTAGCCTTTCTTTGCTTATCTCCCAATGTCATTGGCAGAATTCAGGTAACTCAATCAGGTGTGTTAAAGTAGGAAAAAAAGAGCTTTCAAACTCTGCATTTACTCAGAATTCTAGTTTTTCTACCCTGATTTTAGGATCAGCTATAAATCCATACGCCTCCTCAATTCTGACTTTTTTTTGTTTCTACCCCTTTCCTTTACTAGTCTATGAAGTGGTAACAGTCACTGGAGACATCAGAGGGGCAGGGACCGATGCCAACGTCTTCGTTACCCTCTTCGGTGAATTTGGCATCACACCAAAAGCCCATCTGACCAGCAAGTAAGTACTGCCAAAATACACAAATTCTGTAGAGCATTATCCAAAAGAGGCTGATACTCTAGAAAGAGTGCAGAGAAGAGGCTACAAAGATGATAAGGGGGCTGGAAGCTAAAACATACAAAGAACAGTTGCAGGAAATGGGTATGTCTAGTTTATTGAAAAGAAGGACTAGGGGTGACATGATAGCAGCCTTCCAATATCTCAGGGGCTGCCCCAGAGAAGAGGGAGTCAAGCTATTCTCCAAAGCACATGAAGGCAGGACAAGAAGCAATGGGTAGAAACTAATAGAATAGAATTCTTTTTATTGACCAGGTGTGATTGGACACACAAGGAATTTGTCCTGGTGCCAATACTCTCTGTATACATAAAAAGAAATGATGCATTCATCAAGAGTCAAGAATCACCAGGTACAACACTTAAAGTCATAAGGTACAATAAGCAATCGAATCATGCTAGGAAACAGTCAATATAAATTGTAAGGATACAAGCGACAAAGTTACAGTCATACAGAGTGACCCCTGGACAAGACAAAAGGCTAACCTTTTGCAACCTGGTAAATTTTTAAAATTGCTTAATTAAACCAATGGGTTTCCCCCCCTTAAAAATATACCTTTTGGGGTATATAAGTTATATAGTTGCTAGGAGATTATCGTTATTAATTTTTAGGTGATAATTAAAAGTTAAATGATTATTAGGATTTAAAGGGAAATTAATTAAATGATATATAAGCTATAGGGGTGGCACAGACTTATTGGTCATTGTGGGAGAAACTTTTTTGAAATGTTTGAATTGAGATGGAATAAGAATATGCGATGAATTTGCAAACCTGACAGATAAAAGTATAAAGTATGACGAATATGAAGATATGAGAGTTATTTAAAGTTAAAGGAAATAGGCTAAGAAGTGAATCGTAAAAATTATGAAATAAGATGGTGGTCTTCAGCAGGTTCTGACCAATTCTGGAGAACCGGTAGCGGAAATTTTGAGTAGTTCAGAGAACCAGCCAATACCACCTCTGACTGGCCCCGCCCCCATCTCTTCTCCGCCTCCCGAGTCCTAGCTGATTGGCTGGGTCTTCTTTGGTTGCCCTGCACAGGAGTACAGAGCTGGAAAGCAGGTTAGTGGGGTGGGGAGGGAATGGGGATTTTACAGTATCCTTCCCTTGCCATGCCCACCAAGCCACACCTACCACAGAACCGGTAGTAAAAATTTTGAATCCCACCACTGACTCGTAGGGTGGAGAATGCCGAGGTAGTTATCACAACCGCATATGGTGAACTCGGCTGGCAAATGACTTGCGTGAAGGAGTAAATGTTTATATTACCACAGATACTGGCCATCTGTTTCCCTCCAGATGTGCTAGGCACATCTGTTTCCCACTGAGCCTCACCATTTATTATGCCAGCTAGAGGGATGAGAGTAAAATGCAAACTATCCACAGAGCATCAAAGGGCTTTCTTAACGGGGAAATGACTACAGGTTGTCCTTGACTTACAACAGTTCATTTAGTGACCATTCAAAGTTGCAACAGCACTGAAAGAAAGTGACCGTTGACCGTTTTTCCACACTTAGCGTCCCCAGGGTCACATGATCCAAATTTGGGACGCTTGGTAACTGACTCGTATTTATGACGGTTGCAGTGTCCCAGGGCCATGCGATCAGCTTTTGCGATCTTCTGACAAGCAAAATCAAGAGGGAAGCTAAATTCGCTTAACGACTGTGTTGCTAACTTAACAACTACAGTGGTTCACTCACAACAGTGGCGAGTAAAGACGTAAAATAGGGCAAAAGTCCCTTAACAAATGTTTCACTTAGCAATGGAAATTATGGGCTCAATTGTGGTAGTAAGCCGAGGACTACCTGCATAAAGCAAAAAAAAACAAAAAAACAGTAAAAAACCATGAAATATTTTTCACAGCCTCCTTGCTTGTGTTCCTTTCAATGCGGCTGCACCTTGGGAAATTCTAGACATTATACTGTATATACTTCTTTCTTTCTATATAGGTAGCCCTTGACTTATGACCACAATCGATCTCAACATTTCTGTTGCAAAGCGAGACACTTGTTAAGTAAATTTTGTTCTTTTCTTTGATTAGATTGGTTAATTTAGCCACCTCACTTAAATTGCTAAGTAAAAATTCCATCAGTATTTCCAGTCATTGTTGGGGTTTGCTGGCAGCAGGTGTGGACGGCTACGAGGGGCGTGCGTGTGATGCGGGGATGGAGCCAGGACTATTAGGGAGTGGAAGGCTGCCTTCGGAGATTGTGGAGGCTGGCAGCAGGTCCCTGAGGAGCCTGTGCCCAGCGTGCGTGTGCGCCCAGGGCTGCTCGAAGGAAAGAGCAGCTGCAGCAGCACGGGCGACTCAGGAGTAAGGCTGCAAGGTAATGGCCCCTCCCTGAGGAGACAAAAGCCAGCTGAGAAACCGGAGTTCTTTGCAGGAAGCAAAGAAGTTTTTGCACTCAAGCCTTGTGGAGGTTCGGAATATCTTGGTTGGTGTTTGGAGACTCTTTGTGTTTGAAATATTTCTTAGTAACTTTATCTAGTGCTCTTGGCAGCCTTACACAACCTTGGCAAGGCTCGTTCTTATCAGAGACAATTAGTTTGAAACAGCCTTTTAACCGTGAATTAACGGAATTCGTCAAGAATCATTAAAAGGTTTTGTTGTTACCTCTGTTTCATGTTTGTTTCCTTGGAACAAGGTTTGGGTCAGCACAGTATTCATCTTCTGTGGGAGTTAAAGTTATATTTCCATTTTAGTGCATAAAGCACTCTGGCTGTTTTCAACACACATAACAAAAAGGTTCCAGCTTTCTTTTTCAAATTCTTGGTCCATTAAAACCTAAAAGAAATGTCTCTGCTTTAATTTTTATATTCGCTTTAAGAATCTTTTGTATTCAAATATGAATACTTACCCAGTATTTCTTTGCGGTTGAGAAATATTCTTTAAAAGCCTCAAAAACTTTTTATTTTATTAATTTAGCGTATGGCATCTTACAGAGGTCATGAGGAGTGGTGCGATGGCCTAGAGGCAGAGCTCTCGCTTCACAATCAGGAGGCTGAGAGTTCGATCCTAGATAGAGGCACATATTTCTCTCTCGGGGCAAAATGAGAATATATCTGCTGAATAAAACTCTGCATTGGTGACAGGAAGGGCATCCGGCCATTAAAACACTCTGCTTGCTTCATTCAGTTGGGGATGTTAAAAGAAGATGATGATCTATAGAGGTCATGCAAACACTAATAAACAGAATATCATCAAATGCTTTCATTCTCCGGAACTGTATTTGAGATGGAATTCCCTGTATGAGACAGATGGGCAGTTAAAAAGTTCGATATATAAACAAACAAACAATCTCAAATGTAAATAGCTCTGAATTTATAAACAAGCTTCTCTCCAAGAGATCAGCTGAAGACCATGGGACTTCTTATTACAGGTAGTCCTCGACTTTCCACCATTTGTTTAGTGGCGATTCGACTTTACAACGATACTGAAAAATGTGACTTATGACCGTTTTCCCCACTTACGACTGTTGCAGATCCCCGTGGTCATGGGATCCAAATTCAGATGCTTGGGAACTGGTTCATACTTATGATGGTTGTCCGGGGTCACGTGATCCCCTTTTGCGACCTTCTGGCAAACAAAGTCAATGGGGAAGGCAGATTCACTTAACAACCGTGTTACAAATAGAATGGAATGGAATGGAATTGAATGGAAGAGAACAAACTGAATAGAAAACGAAGAGTGGAGTACAGTAGAATAGAGTAAGAGTAGAGGTAGAGGTAGAGGTAGAGGTAGAGGTAGAGAGTAGAGTAGAGTAGAGTAGAGTAGAGTTAAATAGGATAGGATAGAATAGAATAGAGTAGAGTAGAGTAAGATAGGATAGGATAGGATAGGATAGGATAGGATAGGATAGGATAGAATAGAATAGAGTAGAGTAGAGTAGAGTAGAGTAAGATAGGATAGGATAGAGTAGAGTAGAGTAGAGTAGGATAGGATAGGATAGAATATAGAATAGAATAGAATAGAATAGAATAGAATAGAATAGAATAGAATAGAATAGAATAGAATAGAGTAGAGTAGGATAGAATAGGGTAGAGTAGAGTAGAGTAGGATAGGATAGAATAGAATAGAATAGAATAGAATAGAATAGAATAGAGTAGGAAAGGATAGGATAGGATAGGATAGAATAGGATAGGATAGAATAGAATAGAATAGGATAGGATAGAGTAGGATAGGATAGGATATAGTAGAATAGAGAATACAGTAGGATAGTGTAGAGTAGAGTAGAGTAGAGTAGAGTAGAGTAGAGTAGAGTAGAGTAGGATAAGAATAGGATAGGATAGGACAGAGAATAGAATAGAGTAGGATGGAATAGAGTAGAGTAGGATAAGATAGGATAGACTAGAGTAGAGTAGAATAGAGTAGGGTAGAATAGAATAGAATAGAATAGAATAGAATAGAATTCTGAATTGGTTGAGGAATTCTGGGAGTTGAAGTCCACAAGTCTTAAAGTTGCCAGGAGAGCCCTGATCTAGAGGTTTCCACTGTTAACTTACTATCCCATATGTAGAACGTACTGATTATATTTCACTGTGATGTCCCATCCGTTTCAGGAGCAGTTCTGCCTTTGAAAGAAGCAAAACAGATGTGTTTCGAGTGAAAACCAACAATGTTGGAGCCATCCGGAAAATAAGGTATAATCGTGAGATTAAAGCCAGCCTAAAGAACCCTAAAGGGCGGCTACTTGACTAATTATGCTCTACACGGGGTTGCTCTTGAAGAGCATCCAGAAGCTCCACTTGGTGCAAAATGCAGCGGCCCACATGGGTTTTTGCAGACCCCGGTGTGCACATGTATCACCTTTCCCGCGGGAGCTGCATTGGCTGCCTATTTGCTTCCAGGTGCAATTCAAGGTGCTGGTCCTCACCTTTAAAGCCCTTCATGGCTTGTGACCAGATTATCTGAGGGAACGTCTCTTGCCAGTCACATCTACCTGACCCACCTGAGCGGGGAGGCAAGGAATGTTTCAGGTCCCATCCCTGAGGGAGATACACCTGGTGGAACAACTGGTGGGATTCCAGGGGTGGGATTCAAAAATTTTAACAACCGGTTCTGTGGGCGTGGCTTAGGTAGTGGATGTGACCTCACCCCTTTCCTAAGAGGTCTGTAGGGGGCGTGCATAAGCGCACCAACGTGCCTATCATCCCTGTCCAATTGTTTCTTTTTATTTTTCTTATATGTATCCATGTATTCATACCTATGTTTATACTTATACCTATTGTCTTGTAAGCAATTGATAAACCAAATAAAATAAAAATAACGAGTGCTAGAGTGGGAGCCATTCTAATCTCTGGGGGGATGATGTCCCAGAGAGAGGAAGCCACCATGGAGAAGGCCTTTCTTCTGGGTCCCACCCAGAGGTGGTATTCAGCCGGTTTGGACCAGTTCTGGTAGTGAAAATTTAGAGTAGTTTGGAGAATCGGCAAATGCCACCTCTGGCTGGCCCCGCCCTCCTGCCGCCGCTGTTTCCTGTCCTATATATATTCCCTTGTCTTTTAGCTCAGCTGATTCACGCGGCAGAGTGAATTGCCGTACCAATGCTGACAGCGAGGCCTTTGAATGCTGTGCGGGCACACACAGGAAGCGCTCTCTCATAGAACCAATAAGAAAAGATTAAGGTTAAAGTTTTGGGGGTTTAGGGAAGAAACCACAGAGTCAGGTAGAGTATTCCAGACATTGACCACTCTGTTGCTGAAGTCGTATTTCCTGCAATCAAGTTTGGTGTGGTTTACTTTGAGTTTGTATCTATTGTGTGCTCTTGTGTTGTTATGGTTGAAGCTGAAGTATTCATTGACAGGTAGGACATCACAATGTATGATTTTATATACTATACTTAGATCGGACCGAAGACGGCGTAATTCATGTTTTTTTCTTCCGGAAGGCGCTAAAGACCTGGTTCTGCCAGTGGGCCTGGAGAACCCAGAGTGGGACAGAGCCCATTAAATGGCTCGTGTGATATGTTATTGCCGAGGTGGCAGGTGGCGGGCTATTATATTATTGCATTAATTTCCTTTATTATTTTTATTTGTTTTATATATGATGTTTTTATACCCCTGTAAGCCACCTTGAGTTGCCATGTGTGAATAGGTGGCAATATAAATTTTCTAATAAATAAAAATAATTAGGTGACCTCACCCCTTGCGCTTCCTGTCCCCCCCCAACCGATATTTTAAAATATAGTATTCTGTTTTCTTTGTTTTGTTTTAATTATTTCATTGCTTTGCTATAGCTATGCTTATATTTTATCATTATTATTATTTTCACCATTTTACTATTGTAGGGTCGCCCCAGAGCGAAATGGGTGGCAAGTAAATTTAATAAATAAATAAACAAGGACAAAAGAAGTCAACACAACTTAGTTTTTAAAAGGTTCACATAATTTTCAAAACAACACAAATTAACCTTTGAAGCATATGGTCAGTCACGTTAAATCAGGGCGGTTCAAATGAATACAGGTTTATTGCATGGTAACACTCTTTACCTGCTGGGGGTTTGTAGAGGTTCGAGAAATCCTCCAGCTAAGATTTTTGCACAGTTCAGAAAACCCCCAATCCGACTCTTGGCTGGCCCCGCCCACCCCGCCCTGCCCAGGAGTCTCCACCTGGCCCGTTTTGGATGCAGGTAAGTGCAGAGCACACACGGAGGGTCAGGAAGGGTGAAAAATGGGCCTCCCAGAAGTTTGGGAAGGCTGGAAATGGGCCCGTTTCTGGCCTCCAGAGAGCCTCTGGAGCCCGGGGAGGCAATTTTCGCCCTCCTGGAGGCTCCAGGCAAGTCTCCGGAGCATGGGGAGAGCAAAAATGCCCCTCCTGCCCTGGTGCAGAGGCTGACTAGGCCACGCCCACCAAGGCCACACCCACCCAGCAATCGGGCAGAGAACCTGTTGCTAAAATTTTTGAAGCCCACCCCCGACTGGAACTACTAATGGTCAAAGCAAATGGGCAGTAAATAAGACTCGACAGAATTCAAGGTCGGTTGGACTTAGATCTCTTATGGTTGTGAAGGGCCTGAAGACACATTTGACCTCTCCCTCAGGCTCAGTCTGGTCATTTCCTAGATCTTATGTTCCTTCTGAAAGCTTTGTAATATTCCTTTGATCTATAGCAGGGATATCAAACTCACGTTGTCATGGTAACGTCACGTGACATAGCGGGACTTTCCCCCCCTTCACTAAACCAGGTGTGGGCGTGGCCAGCACGTGACGCATACGGTCCACGGCCCAGAAGTTTGACAGCCCTGATCTATGGGGTCTTCTGCTTGAGCAGGGGGTTAAATTACAACAATGGTCACCAACCCGTGGGCTGGGGACCACTGGTGGTCCATGAGAAAATGTTGGCAGTCCGCAGAGAAATGTCACCCCCAAAGTACCCCCAAAGCAAATAATCCAGGCTGTGTGGGAACACAAGGCTGCACTGCCCACATGGCCCATGGGAACACAGAGGCTTGCATTGTTTGCATTGCAAACAACGTGAGGTAGTGAGGGGAGGGTGGAAAGGATGGAGAGGGGGAACTTGCCCCACGTGCCTCACCTGGCTACCAGACTGCTTCTTTCTGCCTCTTTTTCCTTCTGCTTTTGGCTGCACGCAAGGAAAGCAGCAAAAGTCTTTCTTTCTCTGCCCCAAACTCCGCCAGAAACGAGTCTTTGGGACCCTGCAAGGCCTCCTGCTCCAAGAGGCTACGCCAGCACGATAAGTCTCACCAAGATCATTTCTGACGGAGTTTGAGGGAGAGAAAGAAAGACTTCCGCTGATTCTGCTGCTTTCCTTGCATGAAGCCAAAAGTCTCTCCCCCTGAGAACAGATCTGGAGACAGTATCCTGCGATCCCAAATAAAGAATGATCGATCGGTAGGAAAATGGGGTGGGGAATTTTCCTGCAGACTTTTTTGGGGATTTTTCCAGGGTCTCTGGTCCATGGGATTTAAAATTATGAGTTTGGTGGTCCCTGAGGTCCAAAAGGTTGGCGACCCCTGGATTAGAAGACCTGCAAAGTCCCTTCCAGCTCTATTCTGATTGAGTATACGACATAAAATACAGGGATAGCATCAGAAAAATGTATGGAAAGAACACAGAATAATATGATACACATAAGGTGGAGATGTATGGTCAATTTTGTAAAGTATAAGAAATTCAAGAAGTTATACGTATATTAAATTACATATCACATTTTAAAATATGTGGGTTCAAAAAAAAAGAAAAGTATTCTATGTATTAATATCTAGACCATATCCATACTTTGGAGCTTAGACAAAAGGAACTTGATATCACCCTGTAGATTCTTAGTCTTCTCATGGTTTTCATGTAATGAAAACTAAGTCAGAAATTTAAGAACTGAAGCTTTTTATCTCTCCGCTGCAAATTTTTAGTATAGATTCCAGATTTCTCACAAAATCCCCCCCCTCCCTCTTTAAAAAATACATAGATGTTCAAAGTGCTTGTCACTTCAAAAACATCGAAATATGAAATGAGCTCATTGCTTTTGTAGAAAGAGGTTTGCATAAAAGTCTTTGTTGTGTTAAATTCATGAGGTAAATCGTTACTTCAGAGCCTTGACTTCGTAGGTGTGATGTCTGTGTTGCTGTTGCCAAAGTACGACAAAAGGGAAACGTACCACAACGTCCCTCAATCCGATATCCTCTAGTTGGGTTGGGGTTACAATTCCCAGCATTCCCAGCCAGTGAAGAAAGGGGATTATGGGAGCTGCCATTCTAAAAAACTCCCCACTCCTTTACCCTTAAACTATCCACTATTGACCTCACCCCATTCCTTTTTCGTGTTCAAAAATTTTATTGAACAAACACAAAAAAAGAAAGAAAAGGACATTAAAAACAGTGGACATGGTGCAATCATCCTAACCTACATAGTTGTTTTACATTGCTGAGTCATGTAAAAATAGTACATATTTACACTCTATATAGGTAGTATATAATATATACATAAAATCATTTCTTATTTTCTTGATCCTTCCTCTTTTCTAACCAGCAATAAAACTTATCCCATACTTTGTAATAATCCGATTCGTCCTTATTTTTTAGTTCTTTTGTCAATTTGTCCATTTCTGCACACATCCACATTTTCCTAATTATTTCTATTACACTTGGAGTTTCTTTACATTTCCACGTTGTGCATAGGCCAATCTTGCAGCTGTGGTTACGTGAATTGTTAGGTATATACTATATTTGTCATATTTTCCCACATTAATTCTTAACAAGAAAAAAATCAGGTCTCTATTCTATTTTAATCTTACACATCTCTTCTAACCATTTCTGAATTTTCTGCCGAAACTTTTGGGCTTCTTTGCAATTCCACTATAAATGATAATATGTTCCTCATTTTGGCCTTACCCCATTCCTAGGAGGTCTGTGCATAACTGAACAATTGTGCCTATTGTCCCTGTCCTATTGTCCCCCATTTATTTGTACCCATTTCCTGTATTATTACTCATGTTTATACTTATATCTGTTATCTTGTAAGCGATCGACAAATCAAATCAATTCAAATAATAAATGAAATAAATAAATAATGCATCTGAGGGCAGCAGGTTGTCAAATATCGATTTTAATAATTGCCAGCCCGCACCCTTCTTTCTCTTCTCTATTTGTGTGGCAGAATTGAGCACGACAACACCGGAATGAACGCCAGCTGGTATCTTGACCGTGTGATTGTGACAGACATGAACAGGCCCCACCTCCGTTTTTATTTCCCGTGCAACAATTGGCTGAGTAAAGATGAAGGGGACGGACTTTATGTCAGAGATCTGATTGGCAGCCTTAATCCTATGGATGTTCCCAAAGGTACATCATAGCATACTGTAGTGAAGTGTGCAAGGGAAGGGGGCACTCTCGGCCTGTGGTGGGGGGGAGGGTGTTCTTGCTGTGTCCTCCTCTCGTCGCTATAGAGGGTAGATGGGCCGTTCCATGCAGCCAAGGTTGATTCCTTACGGGAAAGGAGAAGACAAAAGGGCTTGGATTCCCCTCATTTGGGGTACTCTGTTATGGGGGGGTCTCCTGCTTGGGCAAGGGGTTGGACTAGAGGACCTCCAAGGTCTCTATGACGACTCAGGGTGGGATACAAAAGCAACAAAGTCACAAAAACAAGTGAAGTCCCTTTCATTCTTTCAACTTGGCTTCAAAGCTCCAATTATCATTGACTGGAGAAAAAACTCCCCCACAAACAGTTGTGAAAAGGAAGAAATGCCGTTCAAACTCAAAATACATATAAATTATAAATAGAAAAAAACAACGCAAACCACACTGAAGCAATTAATGAGACAAGGCAGGATAAAGGCTTGAAGATGTCCACAGATATTGAAATACACACACCGGGAAGGACGCCAGAACTCAGATAAGAACTGACAAACTAGAAATATTTTCACGCTTTGCTTTCAGCACTGGCCCATGCGCAGTTTGTCCTTATAAACAGTCCTTACAGCTGCGACTGATGAAAGGGATCGGGGCCCTTTCCTCCCCTGTAAACCACGCAACTCACATTGCTCCCTTATCTGTACCTCCCTGCGTGCCCTAGGATGAAGAGGGGATGGGCCTGGGTCGTCCTCTGAATGCCCAGCTGACCTGTGCCCTTCCCCCACCACCTCCAGAGCCACACTCCCACTCCCTGTCGGCTGTTCCTCCTCTCTCTCGAAGTCAACCTCCAACAGGGGCATGACAGTCTCTTTCAGCTCTGTGATTCTGTGATTGTCTCCTGCTTGAGCAGGGGGGGGGTTGGACTAGATGACCTCCAAGGTCCCTTCCAACTCTGTGGTTCTACAGGGGGTCTCCTGCTTGAGCAGGGGGCTGGACTAGAGGACCTCTAAGGTCCCTTCCAACTCTGCGATTGTGTGAATGCGTGACTGAATACATATATTAATGTGGTATACAAGATAGTCCTTGACTAATGACCACAAATGAGCCCCAAATTTCTGTTGCTAAGTGAGACAGTTGTGAAGTGAATTTTACCCCAATTTTACGAACTTCCTTCCTGCAGTTATTAAGCAAATTCCTGAAGTTGTGGAGTTAGTAACGCTGTTGTTAAGTGAATCCGCTTTCCCCATGGACTTCGCTTGTCCGAAGGGTCGCAAAAGGGGACCACATGAACCTGGGATACGGCAACTGTCATAAATATGAGTCAGTTGCCAAGCGTCTGAATTTTGATCACGTGACGATGAGGATGCTGCAATGGCCGTGTGAAAAATGGTCATAAGTCACTTTTTTCAGTGCCATTGTCATTTCAAACCCTAAAATAATAGAAATAGAATAGAATTCTTTTATTGGTCAAGTGTGATTGGACACACAAGGAATTGGTCTTGGTGCAAATGCTCTCAGTGTACATAAAGGAAAAGGTACATTCGTCAAGAGTCGAGAATCATAAGGTGCAACACTTAATGATAGTCATAGGGTACAAAGAAGCAATCAAATCACACTAGGAAACAGTCAATAAAAATTGTTAGGATACAAGCGACCAAGTTACAGTCCTACAGTCACAAGTGGGAGGGGATGGGTGATAAGGAGTGATGAGAAAATTAATAGTAATAGTAGTGTAGACTTTGTAAATAGTTAGACAGTGTTGAGGGAGTTATTTGTTTAGCAGAATGATGGTCGTAAGTCGAGAACTACCTGACATTTCCCCATCTAATCCAATTTTTCTTTTAATTTTCACAAGCAATAAATCTAATTTTTCATTTTCAAATGTCACAGAAGCTAAAGTTTCGTTATCCTTTTGCTAAAGGAAACCACAGTTATCTTATAAACTTGAGGAAACCTAAACGTCAGCGTAGAAATAGTGAAAATAAATGAACACGTTTGAAATGTTCGGTCTTTGCAACAGAGTTCCGCCGTGGTAATAAATGCATTCTAGGATGGAAAATTGCATGAATTTAAATCTTGCCTAAAGTAATATCCAAGTTGTTGCCTTGTAGGAGTTTTTTAAAGAAAAATTATACATTATGCAGGTTTTTTTTAAAAAAAACGTATTTTAAGAAAGTACAGTGATATATACAGTATATTATTTTAAATCATGTTATTATTTATTAAATAAATTTAAAAGACCACCCAACCCGCACACATTGATTCTGGGTGGCAAACAGCAATATAGTCACACTCCAGACTTGATGATCTTTATCCCAAAATAGCAGCAAAATCAACTGAAATTTTCTAGTGTGGTCAGAAAGACCCCCTGGGTATAAAATAGAGACAGAAGTGTCTGGATTGACAGGCTGTTCACTGTTAAAGTAAAGTATTATTGATTCAGTACTTGCAATGGGGATCTTTTTTTTTCCATATTTGGAAGTCAGGTCTATACAATGAATTTGGATCTGTGGTTATGTTTTAACTCTTCTTGCTTTCCCAAAGCATCCTTAGGTTTTGGAATAACACCTCCAGGATCCCTCTAGAATATAATAACTCTATTGTTCTGTTCTGTTCTGTTCCCTTCCGTTCCCTTCCCTTCCTTTCTTCACCCATTTATCCCCTTCCCTTCTTCACTCATTTATTCCCTCCCCTTCCCTTCCTCTCTCCTCCCCTCCGCTTCTACATGTGGCAATTTTGGAGAAAAGGGTATAAATTTTATATACATATTATTACTTTATTGATACTGAATTGGATACCAGTACGCTTTGCACCCTAATGAATATTAGCACTTTGTATGCGGGGAACAAGGTAGAACTATAACATGAGTGATCACATTGTCATTGTCAAGTTTAACAGAATAAGAACTGAAAGGGACCTTGGAGGTCTTCTAGTCCAACCCCCTGCTCAAGCAGGAGACCCTATACCATTCTAGACAAATGGCTGCCCAGTCTCTTCTTAAAAACCTCCAGTGATGGAGCAGCCACAACTTCTGAAGGCAACCCCTTCACCTGGATAATTGTTCTTACTGTTAAGAAATTTATCCTTAATTTAGGTTTCTTCTCTCCTTGGTTACTTTCCATCCTTTGCTTCTTGTCCTGCCTTCATGGAGAATAGATTTAACAGATTAATAGAGTTGGAAGGGACTTTGTAGGTCATCTAGTCCAACCTCCCGCCCATGCAGGAGACTGTACAACATTTCTGACAGATGGCGCAGTCCAGTCTCTTCTTGAAAGCCTCCAGTGAGGAAGCTCCCACAACCTCCAAAGGCAAGCTATCCCATGGGTTGATTGTTCTCCCTGTCAGAAAAATTCTCTTTATTTCTAGGTTGAATCTCTTCTTGATCAGATTCCATCCATTATTTCTTGTCTGGCCTTCGGGTGCCTTAGAAAATAGCTTGACCCCTTCCTCCTCTCTGTGGCAGCCCCTCAAATATTGGAAGACTGCTATCACGTCTCCCCTGGTCCTTCTCTTCACCAGACTAGTACTTGGCTAGCCTGGTGAAGAGAAGCTGGCCCAGTTCCTGTAACGGTTCTTCATATGTTTTTGTCTCCAGTCTCCTAATCATCCTGGTTGCTCTTCTCTGCGCTCTTTCTAGAGTCTCAACATCTTTTGTATAGCCTGGTGACCAAAACTGGATGCAGGATTCACACTGTTCTCATGTCACTCCCTAGTCTTTGTTTAGTTTTTGAAAACCTGATTCTGCCTTATGCAGGTCAATATTAGTTCATCTCTTCCATTCAGTTCAGTTCCAGGGCAACGAACGATGTGACGATAAAGGTTTCAAATGCCCGAATGTAAAACTCAGAGGTGATTTTCTGCGCTCAGGATTCCCTGCCAAAAGAAAACTGGGAAGCAGCTTTTCCGTACGGCTTAACCTGACATCACACCATCTTTTCACAAATTGTGTGGGTTTCTTACAAGGAAAATGCTGCAGGTCGTGGTGCTCAGCCAGAAAACCCATCTGTCAATTTTGCAGTTTGCCATATGCCAAGCAATTATTCTCACATTTACACCACCACAGATTCTTATTTACCTAAGTGCTGCCGAGGGGGGGATGATATTCGCTTTCATCCTGGGTATTAATTGCAAAGGATGGGATATCGTTCCACCACCCTCGCGGTGTTTTCTTTCCCGTAATAAATTCTTAAGTCGAAGTGTCTTAACTTCCTACAGCAATGATTTAAGAAAAAAAAAAAAGACAAAACCCAAACCCTCTTCTTCTCTCAAACCAGGTCAGATAACAGACAATTTGGCCATTGGGTATAAAGAGACATTTGAGCAGTGATTAATTTAATTAAAGGCTGTGCGCTGTGTAAAGAATCTTTTGTTTCACGGTTCAGCATGTCTAACTTCAAGAGAAATTCTTCCATCCCCAATTTTAACTGGAGAAAAGCAATTTTTTTCTCTCTCTCGGCTTGTCTCTATACCACCTTCATAAATCTTCCCTCTAGCATGGGTCATTCTGGAGCTCTAGAATTATGTGCAGCTGGTCCTTAACTTGCAACCTTTCAATTTATGACTAAAGTTACACCCTCCCCCAAAGTAACAATCTTTTTTCACATTTATGACAGTTGTGGCATCCCTGTGCTCCCTTGGCCTACGATTGTCAACTCATAAATCATTCCTATGCCTGTTTAAGTAGTTGCCAGAAAAAAGGTGGGAAATCAAAAGTACATTCCAACTCTTAATTTTAAAAGACTGTAACTAAAATACCAGAGTTTTTGCTCGTGAATATATTTAATTGGAGAACGTGAATGATGACACCCAGCCTGTGAATGTGCTTAATTGGAGAATCTGGTTTATGAGACACCTAGGGGCGGAAACAGGGTCACAGGTGATTGTAAATAATTATATGTGCCAGAGTTGGCTTCATACAGGGCAGTGCCAGTCTGTCGCCTCTAATGAATCCTTCGAAGCTGGTTGAAGTTTGTCTCGAGAATCATGATTTAATTTGGGCAATTGCTGGAATCCTGACGAGCGCAATTGAGCCCAACATTTCTGTTGCTAAATGAGGCAGTAGTTAAGTGAGTTTTGCCCCATTTTATGACCTTTCTTGCCACCGTTGTTAAGTGAATCACCACAGTTTTTAAGTTAGGAACACCATTGTTAAGTGAATTTGGCTTCCCCATTGACTTTGCTTGTCCGAAGGTTGCTAAAGCGGATCACAACCTTCATAAATATGAGCCCGAAAGGTGATCACATGACCTGGAGACACCACAACCATTTTCAATATATGTCAGTTGCCAAGCATCTAAATTTTGATGATAATGACCGTAAGAATGTTGCATCGGTTGTAAGAGTACAAAAAGGCCCTAAGTCACTTTTTTCAGTGCTATTGTAACTTTGAACGGTCACTAAAGAAGGGTTGTAAGTTGAAGACTACCTATAGCATCCCTTACAAAGACCAGACGCTGAGGAGGGACAATGGGAAGGAACTAATACTAGCTGGCCATCACAAAGGTGCTTTTTCAAAAGGCAACTGGACTTTGTTTTTCCTTGAAGACATTTCACTTCTCCTTCAAGAAGCTTCCTTCAGTTCTGACCAAATGGTGGAGGATGGAAGGATTTATTCCTCCACCACTCAGTCAGAACTGAAGGAAGCTTCTTAGATGAGAAGTGAAATGTCTTCAAGGAAAAACAAAATCCAGTTATCTTTTGAAAAAGCATCTTTGGGGACAACTATGATCTGGATTGACTGAGAATCTATGTGAACATTTAGCTGGCCATTAGGTGACACCAAATATTAGAGCCTTGGTTTGCTCCTATCTTACATTAAAAAGGCATCAGATTTACCCTTGCCTGCTGGAATGACAGCCACTCGGTTCCAAATATTATTAGAACACGGTTCATCTCCTTCATTCCATTTCTACTCCTCTTTACATTTTTAAAATCTGTGCTGTGCTAAAGAAAGAAAATACCCAATATGTAGACAGACAAAGCTGTACAAGATCCACCGACTAGTCTAAATTTTTCTTTCTTGCTGCTTGCCAAGGTTTTGAGCGCAGGTTTAAAACTAGGCATCCGTCCAGCATTTCCTTTCCGCCAGGTTAAAATCAATGGTACGGTGAATATTGTTTCTCGAGGGCTGCATAATTTTCAAATACCAACATGAAAAGGATGGTGTCAGGTTTCAAGTGGTGAAATCCATTTAAAAAGAAAAGTGCAAAGTCCATCTTCCATAATAATTTCTTTTTATTTAGAAAAGCATCAAATTGGTAAAGTCTGTTGTAATTCTGGATCTGACATGACCTGGAATTACACCACATCATACTGGAAGTTAGAAGCAACCCCTAAAAGTCACATTCTCCAATGGAAGTAAATCAACCTTGCTGAGTGTCATCAATCTCCACCTCCAGGTCTCAGCAGGGTCAGCTTTCATTCCCACGAGAAGAAGAACCACCTAGCCTAAACAACTCTCGCTATCTCCACTCCTCCCACCTTAGAAATGTGGCAAGCCTGAAATCCTTTCCCCCATAACCGCAAAGAGAAAGAAAGTAAAGGAGTATATAATAAGACTAAATAAAATGGCGACACATATGTCAGCTTTGGGCTTGAAAGATGGTTCGTCCAGTACTTTGACATATGCCTTTATGACAGTGGTGGTATTCTACTGGTTCGGCCCAGTTCAGCCTAACCGGTACCTCCAAGGATTATCTGTGAGCGAACCAGTTCGCTCCAATGATCAACTGCTGGGCCCTCCCATCCACCCTGGCTCTATACTGACTTTTATTTCCTGCTTTTCAACCTCAGCTGCTTCGCGCGGCACAGCAAAGCGTGCACTCACACCGAACCTGTAGGAAATTTTTTTTTTAAACCCACCACTGCTTCACGGCCTGCCTGTTGGCCTTCTACCATCAGAACTTCAGAATCAAGAAATGGGTTCAAAGTCTTAACACGTCTTGGCTTGCAAAGCCTCCTTCCTTTTCTCCTTTCCAAACATTCACGCTACTCTTTCTTGCAGTTTATAATTTAGTGCACTTCCTTAATCTAGCCCACTGCTGATGATCGCTATCATTCCTTAGCCCTTACACGGTTCTCTGGAAACGGGTGCAAGCAACATCAGGGAGGTGAGAGCCAGTTTGGCGTAGTGGTTAAGGCACTGGGCTAGAAAGCAGGAGACTGTGGGTTCTAGTCCCTCCTTAGCCATGAATACTAGCTGAATGACTTTGGACCAATCACCAGGATACTGTGGGTTGTAGTCCGGCCTTAGGAGACTGTGGGTTCTAGTCCCGCCTTAGCCATGAAAACCAACTGGGTGACTTTGGGCCAGGCACAGTCTCCCAGGCCAATTGACCTTGCAGGGTTGTTCTGGGAAGATAGGAGGAGGAAGGTGTGTTGGATATGTTTGCCACCTTGACTTATTCGTAAACATAAGAAACAGACACGATAGCCATGTTCCAATATTTGAAGGGAAATGGGGTCAACTTACTTTCCGAAGGCAGGACAAGAAGCAACAGATGGAAACTAATTAAGGAGAGAAGCAACTTGGAAATAAGGAGAAACTTCCTGAGAATTAGAACAATTAACCAGTGGAACAACTTGCTTCCAGAAGTTCTGGCTGCTCCAACCCAAGAAGAGATTGGACAACCATTTGTCTGAAATGGTATAGGGTTTCCTGCCTGAGCAGGGGGTTGGACTAGAAGACCTCCAAAGTCCCTTCCAACTCTGTTATTCTGTTAGTAATTTAAGCCCGTGTGAAATTAAAGCCGTTTAAAAGAGAGAGAGAAAAAAAGCAAATTTAAAAACTGGAGTGTTGTGATGTGGGCACTGTGTGCATTTTCAACACAATTGCAGCTTGCAGGGACTTTCTTGATCTCCCTACTGGGGGTGGATTTTACTCCATCCTTAATTCCAATTAGCTACATACCCCAATGTCTTCAAAATTTCATTTTGCCTTCCTTTTTTTTAATCGCTGCCTCACCTTTAAGCATCTTTGGATTTTTATCAACTCCTTTTTTTTTTAATATAAAAGAGGGGTTTTTTTTTTTGGTTCTTAAAATTCCGCGCCCGATGTTCAGTTTTAGAACAAAAGCTAATATAAGAAGCCATCCGATTTTGATTTGACCAGCAGAGGGAGTAGGACAACTACTTTAGAGCACTAGTTTAAAAGATTTGTTACCAAACCAATGCGATGTTTTAAATTAACTTCCCAGCCTCTCTGCCCATATTTTCAGCTGACTTTTTGTAATGAGAATATCAGTGCAAAAATCCCTGGCATGGTCAGTTCTGTTTTTATTCGCTTTTTCTCTTCCATCTCAGCAAGCCTTAAAGAGAGTTCAAACTTCGTGTTGTCATCCAAACCAATTAAATCCAGAGATTTCTCACAACCACAGGTAGTCCTCGACTTACGCATGGGGACCCTTGGAAGAGGTGGGTTGGGGCCAGCCAGGAGCTTAACAACGGGTTCGGCTGAAGTGGTGCAAACCGGTTGAATCCCATCACAGCTGGCTCTATAGGTTGTCCGAGCTTCCAAGTTGGGTTGAAATTTGCTGAGGGTGGTGCAACTGAGATGACGTACTGAAGGGGCTTGTGTTCTGAAAAGGGGTTGGCCAATTCCTATTATGGCTTAATGGCTTTGTCCTGGTTTGGATCTTGGGTGAGGGCTAACCCTATCGCTCTGCCTCTGTTTCAAAATATCCTGTCTTTGAATGGATGACCATTTCTAAAAGCTGCCTCCTCCGGTATCTGCTCGGGGGGGCAGGGAACTTAAGATTTTTTATTTCTCTTTTAGGGAGAAATATTTTATCCTGTCTTTTTTTTTTTTCTTTTGTATTCCTCAAACTATCTCATTCTTCTAGAAGAGCGGTGGGTGGGTGCTAACTTTCTACATCTGCAAATGAGTTTTGTGTGGCTATATTTTCATTGTATTTCACATGTTCCTTATTTGCCTCACATTAAAACTAATAAGTTTTATATAATAAGTTTTAATAATAATAATTAAAACTAATAATAACACCAATTTCCAGCCTCCGGGCTGAATCACAATAGGGATTTGCAATGAGGCAGCAGAGTTTAGGGGAAGACATTGTCTATGGAGATTCCCAATCAATCAGAATAGAGCTGGAAGGGACCTTGGAGATCCTCTAGTCCAACCCCCTTGTTCAAGCGGGAGGCCCTATATCATTTCAGACAAGTGACTGTCCAGTCTCTTCTTAAAAACCTCCAGTGATGAAGTGCCCACAACTTCTAGTGGCAAGCTGTTCCACTGGTTAATTATCCTCACCGTTAGGAAGTTTCCCCTCAATTCCAGGTTAATCATCCAGGTCAAAGATGTTTTCCTAAAAAGCAAATGAATTTTCTTGTTGTTGTTGTTTTTTCCCTCCTTGAAAACATTTCGCTTTTCATCCGGGAAGCTTCTTCAGTTCTGTTTCAGTAATATAGTAATAATTCTTAGAGGAGAAGCGAAATATTTTAAGGGGGTGGGGGAAGAAACCCAAGAAAATCCAGTAGCCCTTTGAAAAGCACCTTTTGAGATGGGGTAGGATATTGTACTTTCTGCTGGGCCACCCCCTGGTGTAGCCAATCTACCTGGGCCCTAAGGATGTTGCAACTGACAAAAAAGGATGGTTATTTTTCCATAAGATGGTGGATCCCCAGCTTACAGGTAAATTCAGATGCAAACACATGTTTGTGGTACTTCCAGCTTGCTTGATCGTTCCTCGGACATCTATCTGCTTCTCTTTTAATTAATTGTATAATGTTCTTTTTCCCCCTGCAGTAAACAAATATGTTGTCCGAGTGTTTACAGGTGATGTCAATGGCAGTGGAACAGATGCTGATGTTTTCGTTAACATTTTTGGGCGGAACGGAGACACGGGTAATATTCCCTAGGGTATATACAGTACTTATATCGACTAATGCAGACTAATAGGTATTGTGAGGACCCAGGGGGGTGGAACAAAAGCAACAAAGTCACAAAAGTAAGTAAAGTCCCTTTAATACCTCCAACTTGGTCCCCAATATACAGGTATCATCGGCTGGAGAAAAAAAAAACTCTCCCAAGAACAGTTTTTAAAGAGAAGAAATTCAATCCGAACCCAAAGTACATCTAAATTATACATCAAAATAAATAAAAACCAACACAAACCATGTTGCAGCAATTAACGAGACAGGGCAGAATAAGGAATTGGAGACTTCAAAAGATAACGAAACACACACAGTTGGGAGGACGCTAGAATCCATATAAGACTTGACAAATAAAGATAATGCACGCTTTGCTTCCAGAAACTTTGCTGTGGGTAGTTTGCCTTTTTAAACAGTTTTCCCAGCTTCAGCTAATGAAGGGGATCAGGGCCCTTTCCTCCCCCATAAACCATGCAATTCATGTTGCTCCCTTCTCCGTTCCTCCCTGCGTGTCCTAGGATGAAGAGAGGGTGGCCCTGGGTCTTCCTCTGAATGTCCAGCTGGACTGTGCCCTTCCCCAGTTTCTTCCACAATCTCTGGAGCCACACTCCCACTCCCTGTCAGCTGCTTGATCTCCCCCTCAGAATCAGATTCCAACGGGGGCATGACAGGTATATACTAGTCCCTCCGTGAAGAGACTAGAAGCATTTGAAATGTAGATTTACAGACGGCTCTTACGTATAAGTTGGGTTGACAAAATCAGAAATGAGGAAGGGGTAAGCCGCCTGGGAAAGCCAAGGGAAATCATCCAAACCATCAAAACACGAAACTTAGAATATTTTGGATATGTGATGCGACACCCAGAAAAATATGGCATCTTTCACTTAATCCTCCCGGGAAAGACCGAAGGCAAGTGAAGGTCCAGGCAGAAGGACATCATGGCTTCAAAAATCTAAGGGACTGGTTTGGACAAAACTCAGCAGCACTTTTTAATGCAGCTGTTGATTTAAAAAAAAAATGATCGCCAATTTCCGATGAGAGATAATGATTTCTCTCTCTTTTTCTCTCTCTCTTATTCTCTCTTTCCATATTTGTTTATCTTTGATGATGTCTGTTGCCCAGGAGAACGCAGGTTGGACAACGACAAGGACAATTTTGAGAGGGGGTCAGAAGACAAGTTCACCCTTGATGCCCCCAATCTGGGCAAGCTCCGGAAAATCACCATTGGGCATAACAACAAGGGAAGCTCAGCTGGATGGTTCCTTGATAAGGTTCGCTGTGTTATTAATTCATTACTTAGGCCACCGTATCAGGAACTCTTAATTAGGTTTGCCTTAACCAATGATGGGCTGCTGCTGGTTCACACCGGTAGTTAAGATTCTACACAGTTTGGCGAACTGGAAAATCCCACCACCGGCTCGTCTCGTCCTGCTCATTTTCCGGCCTGTTTTCTGGGCTGCTTCCCAGGCCATTTTGGGCCAAAAATGGCCCAGAAAACACCTGAAAATGGCCCGAAAACAGTAAAAAAAGGCCAAAAAACAGGCAATTAAGACTTGTGGATATGTTGGCTGGGGAATTCTGGGAGTTGAAGTCCAGAAGTCTTAAATTTGCCAAGATTGAGGGATCTTTGGCCTGGAAGACTTACAAAGTCCCTTCGAACTCTGTTGGTCTGTTAAGAAAGACAATGTTCTCAGTGAATACCTGTGGGTAAAAATCTGCTGAGCGGCCTTGATTTGTATATATTCATTGTATCCATCTGTCTTATTTGCAATTTCATTATTCTCTTCCAACATTCTTCTAGAGTTTTATTAATTCAAACATAGACAAACAAAACACGAAACATAAATACATAAAACTTGTTTTTGGAAAGCGGCTTAACTCCGGGTTACATCTTTTTGTACAGACATAAATCAAATTCATGCTCACTTGATAGACTATATATAATTGAATAGAAGGAAAGGGAGAAATAGAGAAAAGTTGGGAAAAGATATGAAGTTGAATATATAAGATAAATATGCATATTAAATTGTGCTTGTATGGAAATGTGATAATTTGGAATTATGCTGTCTTTAAATAAGATGTTTTATCTGTTTTTCAGAAAAGATGTCTTATGTTTTTATATTCTACATTTTGTTTGCTTGTGTATTGTCTTTAAAAATTAATAAAATTTGTTTAAAAAAAAATCTGCTGAGTGGGTTGCAAAATTGGTCTAAAGGCAGATAGTTCTACAGCTTCTCCCTTCACTGATGAGACATTCTGCTCCGATCGTAGGTTATCATTGAAGATATTGGCAACAAGTCAGTGTATGAATTCCCGTGCTACCGTTGGTTTGCATTGGATGAAGATGATGGCAAAATCCAGCGCGACATTCTTGTGGGAGGAACAGAGGCAACTGGTAAGTGTGTCTTTGAGCTGAAAGTGATGAAGATGAGACAGCCGAGGATGAACTAGGATTAAAAGGCTGAGGGCATAGAGGGAGAATAGGAGTAGAATAAAACAGAACAGAACAGAAAAGACAATATGGAATGGAATGGACTGGAATGGACTAGAATAGAAAATATGGAATAGAATAGAATAGAATAGAATAGAATAGGATGCAGAACTGGTATTCAGCAGGTTCTGACCAGTTCTGGAGAACCGGTAGCAGAAATTTTGAGTAGTTTGGAATACCACTTCTGACTGGCCCTGCCCCCATCTATTCTCTTCCTCCTGATCGGCTGGGTCTTCTTTTGTTGCCCTGCACAGGAGAACAGAGCTAGAAAGCAGGTTAGTGGGGTGCAGAGGGAATGAGGATTTTACAGTATCCTTCCCCTGCCACGCCCACCAAGCCACGTCCACAGAAACGGTAGTAAAAAAATTTGAATCCCACTACTGATAGGATGGGATGAGATGGGATGGGATGGCTTAGAATAGAAATAGAAATAATAGAATAGAATAGAATAGAATAGAATAGAATAGAATAGAATAGAATAGAATAGAATAGAATAGAATAGAATAGAATAGAATAGAATAGAATAGAAAATATGGAATGGAATGAAATAGAATAGAAATAGAATAGAATACAAAAGAAAATATGGAATGGAATGGAATGGAATGGAATGGAATGGAATAGAATAGAATAGAATAGAATAGAATAGAATAGAATAGAATAGAATAGAATAGAATAGAAAATATGGAATGGAATGGAACGGAATGGAATGGAACCGAACAGGACAGGAGACAGAACAGGAGAGAATAGAATAGACAACAAAGTGATAATCATAGATGCCAATAGGAGAGACGAGAAGGACAATAGTAATACAGCCTTACTACATCTTGAGAATGGAGAAGTGTATAAGCCGAGCAATGCCTCTCCTTGTGCTGGTTCTGCTCCATCATCTGGTGTGCTTGCTGGTTTGAAACATGTCAGATTGCATAGCTGTAGCATATTTCTCTGCAGTATTAAGGAAGTTGGGGGGTGGGGTGATGGACATATCAGGTAAGCACCAATGTCCCATCTCCCTCTCAGAATGGAGGTTTATGCGAGTGGGCAGGTGGATGGAGATTAGGTAGCATCTGGGCTGAGGGTGTCCCGTTCACGGGAGACCTCTGCCTGGCTGCTTAGCACAGACCATCTCTAAAAGCCCTGGAGAAAAACAGCCGGGCGTGACCCTGTTGTTGGTTGTTAGTGTGCTAGTTTTGGAGAAGCAGGAAGTGCGGAAGGGATCTGGGAGTGAGAAGGGCCGTGGCTTTTCTAATCCAAACGGCGAGCTGGAAGCAACCTAAGGAGAAAGGATTGGAGAAGCTCATTTCATTGTTAGCAACTTCCAAGCCTTCAAACATTACAGCCACAGAATCGCATCCTTTGCCTAGCGCAGTTTGAAGGGCAGGTGTACCTGAGACAGGTGTCTATCTACTTCCACAGCAGCCTACTCCTAGAACAGGGATGGCTCACCTTTTCGTCGTCACGTGCTGAAAGTCTGCGTGGGCACACACGCTGCCTGCATCCATAATGCAATGCTCACAAGGCCCCCTGCCCCCCTGCGCATCCGCATGAGACACCCCCCCCGCATGCACCACACACCTCTGCACATGCACATGCGACCAGGGGTGGGACTCAAATTTTTTAACAACCGGTTCTGTGGGCGTGGCTTAGGTAGTAGGCGTGGCTTAGTGGTCATGTGACTGGGTGGATGTGGCTTGGTGGTCATGTTATTGGCTGGACGTGGCCAAATCAACATCACTCACATCGAGGCATGCATTGCCTCTCATGACTGTGGGGAGGCTGCAACAGTCGTAAGTGTGAAAAAGGGTCCTAAGTCACTTTTTTCAGTGCCATTGTAACTTTGAATGGTCACTCCACACAAGCAAAGTACCAGCAAAGGAGGGGAAAAAAACTCCAGAGAAGTTTCTGAGACAGGAAGCCTAGTCCTGCCAAGATAAGGGTTAATGGAGAGGCAGTTTCTGTAAGCAACACCAGAATGTTTCCTTCCTGCCTTCCTTACAGGATTAGGCCAGTAATTTCTTCTAACAACCGGTTCTCCAAACTGCTTAGAATGTTAACAACCGGTTCTTACGAATAGGTCCGAACCGGTAGAATCCCACCCCTGCATGTGACCCCCTCCCCGTGTGTGCCCTGTGCTCTGTGCATATACCCACATCTCCTGCATGTGTGTCACCCCCCGCATGCGTGGGAGATACCCAACAATCAGCTGCCTGGTGGGAGGCATGCACGCATGCGCAGTGGACCTGATCTGGGGCGACTGCTCATGTGCCGGCAGAGATGGCTCTGTGTGCCACTTTCAGCACGCATGCCATAGGTTCATCATCACGGTCCTAGAACAAAAAAGGTTTCTCCTGTACAGTGGTGTCCAACTCTAGGGGTCCGTGCTACCTCTGTTTCCTAGCTGAGGGAGCCAGCATTGTCCGAAGACACATCCATGGTCATGTAGCCAGCATATGACTATACGCCGAGGCATACAGAATAGCAATAGCACTATAGCAATAGCACTTAGACTTATATACCGCATCACAGTGCTTTCCAGTCCTCTCTAAGTGGTTTACAGAGTCAACCTCTTGCCCCCAACAATCTGGGTCCTCATTTTACACACCTCGGGAGGATGGAAGGCTGAGTCAACTTTGAGCCTGGTGGGATTTGAACTGCAGTAGGAGTAGCTTGCAGTGCTGCACTCTAACCACTGCGCCACCGAGGAATGCTATTACCTGACACAGGCACCGTGGGCCAGTCCTTTGCTGTTTCCAGGGTGGCCCTGTGAGCCAGATCTAAGTATTCTGTGGGCTGGATCCAGCCTGCAGGCCTTGAATTTGAGACCCCTAACTTATAGTCACGAAGAACTGACTGAAGAACTGAACTCTTGGAGAAGATCCTTCTTGATCTCTTCTTTTGAGGTTTAAATAAACCAGACGAATCCACAGAGGTTCCAAACTTCTGCAGAAATAATTTCACAGAGAGAGTTGGGACATTCATATTTTACCATTTGGCCAACTCTTTGTCCTTTCCACCCATTGAGAATTGCACAGAGATTTTCTTCTCCTTTGAAGGAAATTTCAAAAGCCAACTCTCTTCCCTCCAATTAAAAGAAGAGCAACAGACAGAGAGAGGGGAAGGAAAAACAACAGCAAAACACTGCAGGAAACAGGACGGTGGCTTTGCTGTTTTGTTTTGTTGGCTTTAACGTCTTGTGTTTGCCAAGTTGGGTCATTCTATCCTGCAAGTCAGATGCCCAAGAGTGAGCGGAGGTTCTCCTTCCCAATCCAAGTTGCAAAATCAGAAGTTGTCCTTGTCAAAAAGCATCCTTGGGCTTCTCTGGGGGAACTCTGATCCAAACCATGCCAAGGCGCTAATAGGGGCGGGGGGAGGAAATGGGGGAGAATGCAGAACTCTGAAGCATCTGGGCTAACAGCAGGCATGCTGGGAAGTTGAGTGCCATCCAGGATTTCTGCCAGCCGATTGCCAAGCCTCCGTTGGCGTAGTTGCCCTTTTGAAGGTGGCTCAATTAATTTATCTCGGCAATTATTTTGACGGGGTGGGAAAATTTTCCTCAGTCGTTTTGCGCGATGGAATTTGGGCTTGGAACCAGAGGTGTCTTCATGCTGTGACTTTGTAGAAGTTCTCTTGCTCCTGCAGATCCCAATACAGGTAGTCCTCGACTTATCACCATAAATAAACCCAACATTTCTCTGATAAAAATTCTCACTGAATTTCTGCTTAGCCTTTGCTCCTTTTGCAGACTCTTGTATTGAAAGATATTTAAACTGTCAGGGTTGAAAGATATCTGCTGAAGTTTTCCAAAAGAATGGAATGGAATATGGAATATGGAATATAGAATATAGAATATAGAATATAGAATATAGAATATAGAATATAGAATATAGAATATAGAATATAGAATATAGAATATAGAATATAGAATATAGAGGAGGGGAGAAGAGGAAGAGAGGAGAAGAGAAGAGAAGAGAAGAGAAGAGAAGAGAAGAGAAGAGAAGAGAAGAGAAGAGAAGAAGAGAAAAGAAGAGAATTCTTTGTTGGACAAGAGTGTTTGGGCACACAAGGGATGGGATGTGATCAGTGGTGAGATTCAAATTTTTTTACTACCTGTTCTGTGGGCGTGACTAGGTGGGCATGGTCATGTGATTGGGTGGGTGTGGCTTTTTTTGCAGCACCACGTTTACCCCCCCACCCTGTTTTTTGGGCCTTCCCAGCCTCAGGGGAGCCTCTGGGGGGCGTTTTTGCTCCCCGAAGGCCCCCCTGGGGCTCAGGAAGGAAAAAACGGAGCATAGGAGGGGCGCGCAGCACCCGTCCACTCTTCATTTTGGGGCCTTCCTGGGTTCAGAGAAGCGGAGGTATTCAGCCGGTTCGCACTACTTCAGGAGAGCCGGTAGCAAGGATTTGGCGTGGGTCACTGAACCGGGAGTAACTTCTGGCTGGCCATGCCCCCAACCCGGTCACCAAGTCAAAATGACACCAAGCTGATAGGAGCACCGGTTGAATCCCACCCATACCTAAAGTCCATCTCCTGTCTTTCTTAATCTCATCATCTGGAGCTGAAGATGGTTTGTTTATTAATAGATTGGCCTGGATTTCTTAATGGGCACAATTTAGTTCCTTCTCTAAAGAGTTCAGGCATCTGCTGGAGGCTGTTGAGGTTGCTTTCTGCCTTTAAAAACATGTTTCTCCATGTCTCCTTTAAAACTAGTCAGGGGTGGGGAACTGTGGCCCCTTTATGACCTGTGGACTCCCAACTCCCAGAATTGGCTCAGGAATTCTGGGAGTTGAAGTCCACAAGTCATAAAGGGGCCATAGTTCCCCTGCGGTATCTGTACCTTGAAAATGATGGAAACAGTCATTAGGATTAGTAATAAGCCCGCCATTATTAAGATCGTTGTGGTAACTGCATTTTGCATTCTGCTTCTCTAACTCCCTTATCACCCTCTCAGGCATTGTTTACAACGTGGCAGTGGTCACAGGGGACATCAGAGGGGCAGGAACCAACTCCAAAATTCATATTGTCATGCATGGCTCCAAAGGGCTGAAAAACAGCGGGAAGATTTTTCTGGAAGGAGGGAAGTTTGAACGGAGCAGGACCGACCTTTTCAGTGTCGAAATTGCGGCTCTCCTTAGCCCCTTAAGTCGCATCTCCATCGGGCACGATAACGCTGGCATCAGTTGCGGCTGGTACTGCGAGAAGGTAAGGACGTGTCCTAAGGTGTTGCTGAACAGCTGTTCAAGCTTTTTTTTATCCCATTGGCAACCTGATCAGGATGACCTGGGACAGCATATATATATATATAAATGGAAAACTCTGATTTCAATTATGAAATCAGACTTGAACGTTTGAAAGAGAGGAAGAACGGCTGCAGGATATCGGTTTGGCTAGTCTAAAGAAAAGAAGAATTAGGGTGATATGATAGTATTCCAGTATTTGAGGGACTGCCACAAAGAAGACGAGGTCAAATTATTCTCCAGAACAACTTGAGGGAAGGACAAGAAACAACTCAGTAGCAGGGAACACGCAGTTAGCAAATCATCAATCCATCAAACCAGCAATCGTCAGCAAGCCAGCAGGTTCTCTTGCTCCCTCTTATGGCGGTTTCACACTGCACCCAAAATTACATGCTTTGCAGTTTAAAGTGACGCACACTTAAACTTACTATCATAGTTTATATATATTATTTTACCCAAACTACGTTAGGTAACCTTGTTATTCCTAACACAGGGGCGGGTGGAGATGAATAGATGTGGCAGATGACCATTGATCTTCTGGACGGATGGACTTATCAGCACTCCTAATTAAAGGCATCTTTGGGGTTCACGTCAGAGGGTTTGCCGTGTTTGGGGAGCTGGGTCAGGACAGATTGCTGTATGCCTTCGGAGGGTGCCAGGCTGGGCAAAGGGCGCAGGCTGAGTTGAATATGAACTAAGTGGAATCGTTCGTGTTATCTCCCTCTGCCAGGTTGTGGTGTACTGTCCATTTACCGGAATCGAACAGACCTTCCCCTGTGGGAAGTGGCTGGATGAGAACGAAATGGACGGCCTGGTGGAGCGTGAACTCTACGAAATGGTCTCCCTGCGTCAGAAAAGACTGAAAAGTAAATACACATGGGGTGGGTGGGGGGAATAAGTCTTGCCTTCCATTTCTTAATAAATACAGGGAGTCCTTCGACTTAGGACCGCCACTGAGCCCAATTTTTCCATTGTTAGGTGAGACAGATGTTTAAGTGAGCTTTGCCCCATTTGATGACCTTTCCTGCTGCAGTCCTCTAGCAAATAACCGCAGTTGTTAAGTGAATCATTCAGTCATTAAATGAATTCATCTCTCCCCATCAGGTTTTTTCATTAAGTGTGCTGGATGTTAAGTGAGCTTTGCCCCGTTTGATGACCTTCCCTGCTGCAGTCATCTAGCAAATAACCGCAGTCGTTAAGTGAATCATTCAGTCATGAAATGAATTCATCTCTCCCCATCAGTTTTTTTCATGGTTAAGTGAGATGGATGTTAAGTGAGTTTTGCCCTATTTTATGACCTTTCCTGCTGCAGTCATCTAGCAAATAACCGCAGTCGTTAAGTGAATCCTTCAGTCATTAAATAAATCCATCTCTCCCCATCAGTTTTTTTCATGGTTAAGTGAGATGGATGTTAAGTGAGCTTTGCCCCATTTGATGACCTTTCCTGCTGCAGTCCTCTAGCAAATAACCGCAGTCGTTAAGTGAACCATTCAGTCATGAAATGAATCCATCTCTCCCCATCAGTTTTTTTCATTAAGTGAGTTGGATGTTAAGTGAGCTTTGCCCCGTTTGATGACCTTCCCTGCTGCAGTCATCTAGCAAATAACTGCAGTCGTTAAGTGAATCATTCAGTCATTAAATGAATTCATCTCTCCCCATCAGTTTTTTTCATGGTTAAGTGAGATGGATGTTAAGTGAGTTTTGCCCTATTTTATGACCTTTCCTGCTGCAGTCATCTAGCAAATAACCGCAGTCATTAAGTGAATCCTTCAGTCATTAAATAAATCCATCTCTCCCCATCAGTTTTTTTCATTGATAAGTGAGATGGATGTTAAGTGAGTTTTGCCCCATTTGATGACCTTTCCTGTGGTAGTCATTTTGCAAATAACTGCAGTCGTTAAATGAATTTTTCGGTCATTAGGTGAATCCATCTTCCCCTGTCAACTTTACTTGTCCAAAGCCGACTTAACCCTGGGACAGCACAACCCTCCTAAATACATGCCGGTTGCCAAGCGGCCAAATTTTGGTCAAGTGACCATGAGGATGCAACAAAGCTCTAAGTCTGAAAAAAAAGTCATAAAGTCGATTTTTCCAGTGCCATTGTAACTTCAAACATTCACTAAGCAAATGGTTGTAAGTCGAGGACTTCTGCTCTTGGGTAGCATTTGTACAGTTTTCTTTTTCCTAGATGCAGAGGTCCGATCCATTTTATTCTCGGTTGTGAGTACACAATGAAACGGTGGCAGATTTATATTGGGGTTTTAACATTACATCTGGACTTAACATTTCTAATTGTTTAGGAAAGATGAGGGTTAAGGTAAAGTTTCTCCCTGTCCGGTCGTGTCTGACTCTTGGGGGCAGTGCTCATTTCCCTTCTTAGCTGATGGAGACAGCATTGATGCCGAAGACCTTTCGGGGATCATGTAGCCAGCATGACTCTATGCTGAGGGAAGAAGGAGGAGGAGGAGGAGGAAGAGAGGAAGCAGAAGTGGAGAAGCAGAAGGAGGAGGAGGAGAGGAGGAGGAGGAGGAGAAGAAGAAGAAGAGGAGGAGGTAAAAGAGAAGGAGAAGGAGGAGGAGGAGGAGAGGAAGCAGAAGTGGAGAAGAAGAAGCAGAAGAAAAAGAAGGAGAAGAAGAAGAAAGAAGAAGAAGAAGAAGAAGAAGAAGAAGAAGAAGAAGAAGAAGAAGAAGAAGAAGAAGAAGAAGAAGAAGAAGAAGAAGAAGAAGAAGAAGAAGAAGAAGAAGAGAAGGAGGAGGAGGAGGAGAAGCAGAAGTGGAATTGGAAGTGGAATGAGTCATAAGATACAAACTCAATTATAGTAATAGGGTATTAAACAGTCAATCAACACAAATCATGAGCTACGAACAACGATTGGAGTCATAACAAGCTATGGTAGGTAATAGGAAAGAGGAGAAAAGGAGAAGGGTAATAGGTGATACAGCCTTACTAGGTGGTTTGATATCCTAGGACAAATATAGTGTTGTGGGAATTAGTTGTTTAGCAGAGTGATAGCATGGAGGGAAAAAACCCGTGGTTGTTTTTGCATGCAATGCCCTATAGCATCACCTTGAAGGAAAAAATTGAAACAATTTATGTCCAGGATGTGAGGGGTCTGTAGAAATTTTCACAGCCCCCTTTCTGGCTTGTGCATTATACAGGTTCTCAATGGAAGACAGTCTCATTGTTGTAACGCTGTTACCTTCCCACCAATGAGATACCTATTTATCTTCTCATATGTGCATCCTTACGGGTGGGAGCTGAGACAAGTAACGGGAGCTCACCCTGTCACGTGGCGCTTGGGTCTCAAACCCTGGCTGTCAGCTTTCCAGCTGATGATCTCAACGTCTATAACCACTGAGTCATCACACCTCTTGCAGATGTTTAACATCATGTCTGGACTTAACATTTCTTATTTTTTTTAGGTGAGGATGACATAGGATGCGGCAGGGGTGTCAAACTCAATTTCATTGAGGGCTGTGTTTGACCTTGTCGGGGGGCATGGCCAGGGGGGGCATGGCCAGGTTGACATCACTCATTGAGGCTCTGTTTTCGGCTGCAATGGCCCACCCAGGCTCCGTTTTTGGCCACAACGGCCTCCTGCAGCTCTGCCAGCGAAAAACGGAGTTTGGGAAGCCATGCACGGCCTGCCCGAGCTTGGCCTCCTCTGGTCTGTTTTTGCTGGCACAGGCACCATTGTTTCTCACGGGCCAGATCTAAGCACCCCATAAGCTGGATCCAGCCTTGCGGGCCTTGAGTTTGACACTCCTGGGATGTTCTGACCAAGGCTTCCGAAGCCGTAATTATGCACACGCTTATTTTAAAAACAAGTCTTGTTTTATTGCAATGCTGGGAATTATTTTCATTCCCAGCCAGTAATGAATCTCAAACAGTCCCTTGAGATAAGCACCCACCTTTCTTGCCTGTGAAATGCTGCCAAGAACAGAAGTGTCTAATGAACTAGAACAAAAAACAGCCGAAGTACAAAGAGCTTCAAGAATGAATCTGAACTGAACGAACGACTTTGCTTCCTGCAAAGGTTTCGTCATCTTGGCCTGTCCTTTATACCTGACGGGAAGGGGCAGTCACCTCCCAGCCTTACTCCCGAGTCGCCCCTTTTGTTTCAGCTGCTCTCGCCTTCTAGCAGCTCTGTGCACGCGCACACTGGGAACAAGCTCCCCTGGGTCCTCGGCCTCGCTGTTGCCAGACTGCGAAGGCTCCAGAGGCCGAGGAGCCCATTTTCAGATGGTCCTGGCCCCATCTCTGCATCGGATGCAGGACCCTCATCTGAGTCCTCCCCAGATTCCCGGACTGGTCCCCAGTCTTCCCCACTGTTCAATTCCACTGCCATCTGCACCAGCTGCCAGCAAACCACATCATGGGATAAGAGTCTTTCTAAGGCTGCTTCCCCTTTGCAGCTCTTCTTCAAATGACCACAAAACCCTGCACAAGGGAAAATCCTGTTCTAAAGAGAAGGTCACACTCCAGTAACTGCAGGGCTTAGATTTATGTGCAACACTTTGAAAAAAAAAAAGAAGAAGCCAAAAACACAGAATACCATCATACACTGCAAAAAACAAATTGCATTCTCACCCAGGGAAAGATCAATGTTAACCGTATCGTCTTATTCTCGCGATTGTCCTTCTTACCGTGGATCTGCTGGGATCAAACCATCTAAATCTGCTTCTTTTTTTGTGACACCCATTCCTTTCGGAGGAACAAAACGTTTGTTTATCCACGTATTTTAACATTCTGTTAAAGGTCTAATCTGCGCAGGATAATTTTAGATTAGCGGAACTCTAATCTCCCGCTTCACTCGTGCAAGTCCATTGAAAGAACTCCGTTGTCTGTTAAGGTGGTAAGATAAACAGCTGAGGGCTTCAGGTTGGAAGGAAGGTCTTAGAAAGGTATTTTTATGCCTGATTCAGAACCCAGGAAGATGGGGGGAGAATGCTGTAGCTTTTCATCTCCCCTTGATCGTATTTTTAAAAGTGGCTGATTTATTTATTTACTTATTTAACATGTGGCATAGAGTCCTCCAGAGGGCTTCGTTTTTCTCTCACTAGATGTGCCGTGCTAAATATGACATAACAGAATCGAAAGGGACCTTGGAGCAGGGGTGGGCATCAAAAAATTTAGCCACCAGTTCTCTCTGCCCGGTTGCTGAGTGGGCGTAGCCATAGTGGGCATGGCCTAGTTGTCCTCCTGCACCATCCTGGCCTGGGAATGAAAACAGGCATTGGGGGGGACCTGTTTTCACCCTCCCCAGGCTCCGGAGGCTTTCCTCGAGCCACCAGGAGGGCAAAAATGGCCACCCCGGACTCTGGAGGCTCTTCAGAGGCTGGAAATGGGCCTGTTTTCGGTCTTTTGGAACTTCCGGGAGGCCCATTTTTCGCCTTCCCTGAGCCTCCACACTTACCTGGAATCCAAAACGGGCTGTGCGGGGAATCCTGGGAGGGGTGGGGTGGGCGGGGCCAGCCAGGGTTTGGATTCAGCTGAGAATCCGGAGTTCTTTGCAGGAAGCAAAGAAGTTTTTGCTCTCAAGCCTTCGGACCCTCTTAGTTTGTGTTTGGAGACTCTTTGTGTTTGAAATATTTCTTGGCAACTTTATCGAGTGTTCTTGGCAGCCTTGCACAACCTTGGCAAGGCTCATTCTTATCAGAGGCTATTCGTTTGAAACAGCCTTTTAACCGTGAAGGAGCGGAATTCGTAAAGAATCATGAAAAGGTTTTGTTGTTACCTCCATTTTGTGTCTGTTTCCTTGGAACAAGGTTTGGGTCAGAACAATACCTGACAATCAGTTGGCGGGGGATGAACGCGCATGCACAGTGGATCAGTTCCAGGCAACGGCTAGCATTCCAGCAGAAATCGCTCTTGTGTGCCACATCTGGCATGCTGCCATAGGTTCACCATCACAGCCCTATACCATTCCAGACAAGTAGCCGTCCAACCTCTTCTGAAAAACCTCCAGTGTTGGAGCAACCACAACTTCTGGAGGAAAGTGGTTCCACTGATTAATTGCGGACACCAGTGAGCAAACAGGAGTGTTTCGGTTAAGGTTATCTCAAACATTTCCCAACAATTAAATCACATTTTCCTCCCTTCAGACTGGAGAGAGAAGTCCAGAACAAAAGGACTCCGTGTACAGAAACACAGAGGGAGAAGGTGCAGCTTAGAGACTGACTTAATCTTCTAGCTGACATTTGGGAGCAGATACATCTGTTGAAAGGCAGATAGATTTATGTGGCAGAATGAATGCGTGGAGGGAGGGAGAGAGGGAAAGAGAGAGAGAGGGAGAGAAGGAGAGAGAGAGGGAGGGAGAGAGAGAGGGAAAGAGAGAGAGAGGGAGAGAAGGAGAGAGAGAGGGAGGGAAGGAGGGAGAGAGAGAGGGAGGGAGAGAGGGAGGGAGGGAGAGAGAGGGGAGGGAGGGAGAGAGAGGGGGGAGAGGGAGGGAAGGAGGGACAGAGAGAGAGAGAGCGAGGGAGAGAGAGAGACTAACGTTTAAAAGCATAAGAAAACATTTCTGAGGCTGATCCTTGCATGAAAGAAAAGTAATGACAAGCTTTATTTTAGGAGATAATAAAAATATTAATACCCAGGATACAAAATCTACAAAGAAGGGGAGGAAAAAACACCAAACAGTGCATCACTCAAAGGCTGGATAATAAGATTAGCAAGATGAGATCAGATGCAAGTCAGGTAGAACAGAAGAAAGAAGAGAAGCGAAGACCAAAGAAGAGCCAATCAAGAAATAGCACTTGAAAACAAGGGAGATCAAGGAAGCTCTGGAAATAAGGAACCAGCAAATAACAGCTATAGAAAGAAGATCAGCAGCGCTTGACACGACTGGACCGGGGAAACCTTCACCTTTTGAAGATGCCTCTGCAGACCTAGATGAGCTCACAGATACTGTAACATCATATGTTAGCTTCTGCGAAGACTTCTGTGTACCAACAAGGAACCTGCAAATATATAGTAACAATAAACCTTGGTTCACATCTAAACTTAAGCAGCTACGTCGTTCCAAAGAGGAAGCCTACAGAAAAGGTGACAGAATGCTATGCAACCAGGCCAGAAACATATTAACAAGAGAGATCAGAGCAGCAAAAAGAAGCTACTCTGAAAAGTTAAAGAATCAATTCTCAACAAATGAACCAGCAAACATGTGCACAACTCTTAAAAACATCACCGGCTTCAGCAAACCTCCTTCCCAGGCAGAAGGAAATCAACAACTAGCAGATGACCTGAATGTGTTTTACTGCAGGTTTGAAAAGAAACTACAACCACCTATCTCCACAACCCACATCTCAAACACACCAACAACAGCCAAGCCTCCTACAACTGGCCCCAATCCATTGGGCTCACAATCTCTGGTGATCACAGAAAAAGAAGTGCAAGATCTATTACACAGACAGAAGCCAGGAAAAGCACCAGGGCCAGACAAGATAACTCCTTCTTGCTTAAAAATCTGTGCTGACCAATTGGCCCACATCTTTACCCGAACCTTCAATAGATCACTAGAGATGTGCTGTGTTCCTTCCTGCTTCAAATGTTCTACCATCATCCCAGTGCCAAAGAAGCCCTCCATCAAGGAACTGAATGACTACAGACCAGTTGCTCTAACATCTGTAGTTATGAAAATCTTTGAAAGGCTTGTGCTGTCCCATCTGAAAACCATCACGGATCCACTGTTAGATCCCATGCAGTTTGCATACTGAGCAAATAGATTGACAGATGATGCTGTTAACACGGCTCTGCATTACATCCTACAACACCTTGAATCTCCAAATACCTACGCAAGGGTCCTCTTTGTAGACTTCAGTTCAGCATTCAACACCATCATTCCAGACACTCTTCTAAGTAAATTAAACCAACTAGCAGTACCTGAACACATTTGTAAGTGGATCATAAGCTTCCTAACAGACAGGAAGCAGCAGGTGAAGCTAGGCGGAATCACATCCAATACCTGTACAATCAGCACAGGAGCCGCCCAAGGCTGTGTGCTATCTCCACTTCTCTTCTCCCTATATACCAATGACTGCATCTCAAATGACCCATCTGTTGAAATACTGAAGTTTGCTGATGACAGAACAGTGATTGGTCTCATTCGAGACGATGAATCTGCATACAGACAGGAGGTTATACAATTTGCCTCGTGGTGTAACCGGAACAATCTGGAACTGAACACACTCAAAACCATAGAAATGGTGGTAGACTTTAGAAGAAACCCTCCTATACTACCACCTCTTACAATACTAGACAACACAGTATCAACAGTAGAGACCTTCAAATTTCTAGGTTCTACTATATCACATGACCTAAAATGGACACCTCACATCAAAAACATCATCAAAAAAGCACAACAAAGAATGTTCTTTCTGCATCAACTCAGAAAGCTCTAACTGCCCAAGGAGTTGCTGATACAGTTCTACAGAGGAATTACTCAAGCTATCATCTGCACCTCTATAACTGTCTGGTTTGGTTCTGCAACCCAACAGGACAGACACAGACTTCAGAGGATAATTAGGACTGCAGAAAAAACAATTACTACCCACCTGCCTTCAATTGAGGACCTGCATACTGCATGAGTCAAAAAGAGGGTTGTGAAAATATTTACAGGCCCCTCACATCCTCGACATAAACTGTTTCAACTCCTACCCTCAAAACGATGCTATAGAGCACTGCACACCAGAATAACTAGACACAAGAAGAGTTTTTTCCCACGAACGTCATCATTCTGCTAAACAAATAATTCCCTCAACACTGACTGGCTTCCGGTTTGAGCTTCTTCGGCGACAGACAGAAATCCGTGATCATGTGCGGTTTCGGTCTGGGCTCGCCCCTGGAGCGCCCCGAGCTGGCTGGTTTCGGGGCTAAGCCTCCCCATAGAGGTGGTGAAGAGTGGGGAGACTGCCAGCAGGGTTGAGGAGAGCCGCATCTCTCCTCCTCAGATGGCCATTACTCCCTTTCCCGAAGGCGGTTGCAGCGGTGGTCAGAAATGGCCACCTCAAAGAAGAACTCGATGGGAAAAGAATGTGCAGGAGGAAGATAAGAAGTGAAAGTTTTGGCTGACCGGGTTAAATTGCAAAAGCAACAACTAAGGTACCCTGGAATTTAAACTAAAAAAAAGATAACATCGTTCCCAAAGAAGATTCTGAAGCAGCGAAGGAAAGTGAAAAGGGAAAGGTTTGGTTTTTCCTTCTTCTTCTCTCCGTTTCCCTATCCTGACTACTAAGAGACTTAAATAAGAAATCGGAAAAAAAAATCTGCTTTGACATCAACAGGCAATTAAATTGAAAATAAAACAAAATGTCAAAGGGATAATAAAGATTTCTGGACGCTAAAAAATTTTTATAAGCAGGAAAGGAGAGAAAAAGAATAAAAGGGCAGGATCTGGAAAAAAGGGAGGAGACTGCCTGGAATTAAAAGGAATCTACAGTAAAACAAGACTTCTAAAAGATACATTTTAACTGAAACTTGGCAACTAAATAGTAGAACCCCAGGAAGAGAAAGTGAAAAAAAAGAAGCAAAAAGAAACAGCTTGCATGTATTTGGATTACTTGGTGATCTTTGGATTCTTGGTTATTGCATTTGAATGACTAAAATTAATCGGGTGGTTGTTTAAAAATTTATACAATGGCACTACTTCTGGATGAATTGAAAATGGAACTTAAAAAGTACAAAGAAGATGCACAAGAAGGGAGGGGTTCTTTTGGCTTTGTTTTTCAATTCTTAGAAATGGAGATTTGGAACTATGAGAAACAACAAGAAACGTCTGCAAAACAAGAAGACTGGACAAAGAAGAAGCCATCTTTAATGAACAAGTAATTCTATGTGGGGAAGAAAAAGGAAAGGGGGGAAAGAGAATGGAGAATTTAAGACTTAAAAAAACAACCAAAGAAAAGAAAAATACTTCGAAAAATAACTATAATATTGGAAAGCAACAGAAGAGGGGAATACAGAAGAGAGTCATAGAGGTAGAGATACAAGGGGGTAAAAAGGGGTGAGAGAAGAAGAGAGGGAAGAAGGAAAGGAAAAGAAGTTACAAAGGACAGAAACAAGATATAGAGAAACAGGGCCTATTTAGAGATAATGGGTGAAAATTTAACTGAAAAGGGGATTCTGTAAAAGTGCATAAGATTGTATTGTTATATTAGTAGTAGAAATAATTTTAGAAAATTGGAAACAATGTATGATTAAAATGAGGGATAAAATAGTTACTGTAATCTAGTGAAATGTTTGTTAATAAAATAAATGAAATAAAATAAATGAGAAAATTGAATTAGGAAGGGATGGGAACATTTTCATTAGTTAATGTTTTATAAAATATAAGTGAAGGGGGAGAAATTAATTATGGAAAGCTTATAACTGTTCTCATAGAGGTATGATATTTAATTGAAAAGTAATGTTAAAGAAGATAAGATTTTAATGAATATTCACATTAATGATAGAATTGAATTGGAATGGAATGTGTTGTTTTAATTACATATATTTATAATCTTTTTTTAAAAAGAATATAGTGTGTATTTTAAGAATGCACCAAGCAGAATCTGAATGGAAGTTATATATTATATTGAATGTTATAACTTTAAGGTATATATTGAAGCTTAAATAAGAGTTAAATGGATAAAATTAAAAGATATAAAGGTGTCATACTTCAATCAGCAACTACAGGAGAAACTTTGTTTAATGAGAAAAGATAATATGAAATTGAAACAGGACAGACAAAAAGTATAAATATAATGATTTGAATTGAGATGAGATAATTAAAATAAACTTGAGAAAATTAAAAGAGGGGAGAAGCTATGTAGAAAATGTAAAACAGTAATAAGATATGGAATAGAACATAAAAATGAGCATGAAATTGAATTTGTGTCTGTACGAAGAAATGTAACCCGGGATTATGATACTTTCAAAAAAGGTGTTTTATTTGTATTTTTTTGTGAAAACTCAAATAAAATTTACAAAATAATAATAATAATAATTCCCTCAACACTGTTCAACTATTTACAAAGTGTACACTACTATTACTGTTAATCTTCTCATCACTCCTTATCACCCATCCCCTTCCACTTGTGATTGTAGGACTGTAACTTTGTCGCTTGTATCCTTACGATTTATATTGACTGTTTCCTAGTATGATTTGATTGTTGATTGTTCCCTATGGCTATCATTAAGTGTTGTACGTTATGATTCTTGATTCTTAACGAATGTACCTTTTCTTTATGTATACTGAGAGTATTTACATCAAGACAAATTCCTCATGTGTCCAATCACACTTGGGCAATAAAGAATTCTACATTCTACATCACCTTAGTGGTCAATAGCTTTATAAGTGCATTCCTCCTCCTCCTCCTCTTTTCCTCTTCCTCTTCCTCTTCTTTTTCTTGTTCTTCTTCTTTATAAGTGCATTCCACCCTTCTCCTTCTCCCTCCTTCTTCCTCTTCCTCCTCCTCTTCCTCTTCCTCTTCTTCCTCTTGTACTTTATATAAGTGCATTCCATCCTCCTCCTTCTCCCTCCTTCTTCCTCTTCCTCCTCCCTCCTCTTCCTCTTCTTCCTCTTGTACTTTTTATAAGTGCATTCCATCCTCCTCCTTCTCCCTTCTTCTTCTTCCTCCTCCTCCTCTTCCTCTTCTTCCTCTTCCTCCTCTTCTTCTTTCCTCTTCCTCTTGTTCTTCTTCTTTATAAGTGTATTCCATCTTCCTCCTCTTTCTCCTCCTCTTCTCCTCTTTTATTTATTTTTATTTATTTTATTTGTTTGGCCAATTGCTTACAAGATAATTGGTATAAGTAAAAACATAGTTATGAATACATGGATACATATAAGAAAAATAAAAAAAAACCCAGTAAGACAGGGACGGTAGGCACGTTGGGGCGCTTATGCACACCCCCTACAAACCTCTTAGGAAACGGATGAGGTCAATAGTAGACAGTCTAAGGTTAAAGTTTTTGGAGTTTGGGGAAGAAACCACAGAGTTGTCCTCCTTCTTTTCTTCCTTTTCCTCTTCTCCTCCTCCTCCTCTTCCTCCTTCTCCTTCCCCCCTCTCCGCCTCCTCCTCTTCCTCCTCCTCTTCCTCCTTCCCTGCTCCTCTTCCTTATCCCCAAAGGATATCATGCTGAACCAAAACCTAAGCTCGGAAGCCTGATCCAAATTCCCAGCGTGCTGTGCAATCTGTGTCAACAGAAGAACATGGGAACAAAAACCCCCACTCCAATTATTTGTGTGATTTTAGTTATTAAATGAAAAGCTGTTCCTCTGACTGTAAATCCAATAGGGTTAATGCATGGCTGCTCAATTTGTTTCTAGTTTCTCTTTCTTTTTAAATTGGTTTGCCCTTAATCACCAATCCGGTCATCTTTTTAAAAAAAAAAGTATCTAATTTTTCTTAATGCATTTTTGACAGAAAATCCCTGGTCTCTGTGGATTTGGACAAGTGACATTAAAGGTGCTGGAACAGATGCTCCCATCTTCCTCCAGGTTTACGGTGACAAAGGAAAATCTGATGAAATGAAATTAGACAATAACTCCGACAACTTTGAAGCTGGACAAATTGACAAATTCGTGGTATGGTTTTTCTTGTGTTATATTTCTGCTTCAACCTCAGTGGAAATGTTGTTACTTGCGACAGGCTGACGGAGTGGTTAGAATGCAGCACAGGTAGTCCTCGACTTACAACAGTCCATTTAGTGACTGTTCAAAAGCAGTGGTGGTATTCAATTTTTTTTTTTTTACTACCGGCTCTGTGGGTGTAGCTTGGTGGGTGTGACTTGGTGGGCGTGGCAGGGGAAGGATACTGCAAAATCCCCATTCCCTCCCCACTCCACTAACCTGCTTTCCAGCTCCGTTCTCCTCACCCTTGACAGCTTTAAGATATGAATTGATGGCAGATGCCCTGCAAAGAGACAGACAAGAGATGATTAATGAAATGGATGATATCTATAGGGTGTATATCATCTATGCCAGACGCCATAGACTTCCTAGAGAGGTCCTTATAAGATTTGCAAGATGGAAAAGTAAGGGACATCATTTATAAAATTACCAGGAAAGAACCAATAACTTACAAGGGAAAAGAAATAGTCATATTAAAATAGATTCCAAGGAGAGTACACAAACAACTAAAAGACTACCGAATCTTGGCTAACCATCTAAATAAAAATGATGGATTACCCCAGAAGGCATGTTGATTACATGGAATGATAAGAAAATAAAAATCGATAACCTGGGGAAAGCTCAAGATTTCTATGTGACTCCTCCCTTCCGCTATATCCGCAGAATACTGAATTACAGCATATAGTCTTTATAGATGTTCTCTTTAGACATGCATGCATATATTAAGTCTAAATTTGATATTCCCTTATCTGTATATGTGAATCAGTGATCTTAAAGGACAATATAGTTTTGTTTATTAACATAAATTAAGAATTGAGAATCAATACAGACAATATGTTTAAAAAACAGTCAAATTCTATGCATATATATGGCATTTAATGTACTGCCAAGGAATGGTATGGAAACATGTCGACATAACCTCTATCATAGAAACTTTTGTAAATCTTTTTAATATTTTGGTTTTTTGTAAACTTTTTAATACCTTGAACTTCAGTAAAGTTTTGTTTTAAAATTGAAAAAAAAAAAAGATATATGGACTTCAATTCCCAGAATTCCACAGCCACCTCTGGAATTCTGGGAGTTGAAGTCCACATATCTGAAACCTGCCAAAGTTGAGAAACTCCGAAATAGGTCATAAAAAATATAGCACGTTTAAAACAGGGGTGGGATTCTCCTGGTTCAGACCGGTTCTATAGAACCGGTTGTTATGATTCTGCGCAGTTCGGAGAACCAGCAAATCATGCCCCTGGCTGGCCTGCCCTTCTCCACCTGTCCCTCCCCTTCCCGCCCAGTCAGTTCTTATCGAGCACGTGCAACATTGCCCGCATGCTCGACATCGCTGACTGGATTCTTCCCCGCCCAGTCACTCCGTAAGGTATTTCTCTTTTTTCCATGACAACCAGTCAGAGGAGGACCCAAGCCCGTCCCCTCTCCATCCTAGGGCGCGCTGGGAGAAGAGGATAAGGGAAAGAAGTGGTCTACTCGGAAGGAGAGGGCCTTGATCCTCTTCATGGGCTGCAGCTGTGACAACTGAATAAGAGGATGGACAAGTGTACGGGCAAGTGCTGGAAACAAAGCATGGAAATATCTCTAGTTTATGGTTCCTCTCTGTGTTTGGCGTCCTTCCCAGTGTGTGTTCTGATACCTGTGGACATCTTCCAGCCCTTATCTTGCCTGTTGTATTGTTGTTTACTCTTTACAATTTAAACTGCATTTCCTCCTTCTTGTAACTACTTGTGTGGGAGTTTTTTGTCTCCAGTTAAGGCAATTTGGAGCTTGGAAGCAAATTGAAGGAATAAAAGGGGCTTCACCTGTTTTTTCTACCTGCTTTTATTTTATATCCCACCCTGGGTCATCACAGAGAAATTTCCTGACATTTAGAACAATTAATCAATGGAATGACTTGCCTACAGAAGTTGTGGATGATCCAACACTGGAAGTTTTTAAGAATAGGTTGCACAATCATTTGTCTGAAATAGCATAGGGTTTCCTGCCTGAGCAGGGGGTTAGACTAGAAGACCTCCAAAGTCCCTTCCAACTCTGTTACTCTGAAATTTTTCGGCAAGTAGGTTAACTTGAGCCCGGTCATTTATGCTTCAAGGGACAATTCTATGAACCTCGTTATATAGTTTAGCACAAACAGTAAACAAAACGTATAGGTACATGAGAAGATATAAGATGATCGGATGTTTTAAGATGATTAGTTACATTCAGTTGAAGGCATATTAAGAGGTATACATGCTAGTCCTAGAACTAAGGTGAAATTTCCTGATATTTAGAGCAATTAATCAGAAGAACAGCTTGTCTCCAGAAATTGTGGGTGCCCCAACACTAGAAGTTTTAAGAAGAGATTGGACAGCCATTTGTCTGATATGGTATATTCCATGCTGGAGCAGAAAGATGGATTAGAAGATTTCCAAGGACCCTTCCAACTCTATTATTAAGTTGTATCAGAGGTGGTATTCAACAGGTTCTGACCAGTTCTGGAGAACCAGTAGTAGAAATTTTGAGTAGTTTGGAGAATCGGCAAATCCCACCTCTTACTGGCTCCGCCCCCCATTTCTTCTCTGCCTCCCGAGTCCCAGCTGATCGGCTGGGTCTTCTTTGGTTGCCCTGCAGAGGAGAACGGAGCTGGAAAGCAGGTGAGTGGGGTGGGGAGGGAATGGAGATTTTACAGTATCCCTGCCACGCCCACCAAGCCACGCCCAGCAAGCCAGGAACCAGTAGTAAATTTTTTTGAATCCCACCACTGAGTTGTATGCACCTGAAGGCAGGACAAGAAGCAATGGATGAAACTAATCAAGGAGAGAACCAGCCTAAAACTAAGGCGAGATTTCCTGACAGCGAGAACAATCAATCCATGGAACAAGTTGCCTTCAGAAGCTCTGGGTGCTCCAACACTGGAGGATTTTAAGGAGGGATTCGACAACCATTGGTCTGAAATAGTATAGGATCTCCTGCTTGTGCAGGGGGGGTTGGACTAGATGATCTCCAAGGTCCCCCTTCCATCTTTGTTATTCCGTTATGCTTGTTTGTATAGATTGAGCTCCCGAATCTGGGTACGTTATTCAAAGTTCGGATATGGCACGAGAAACGGAGTCCTTTTTCTGGCTGGCATCTCAACAAGGTAAGGAAAATAGCGCTAAGAGTGGCACAAATGCTTTACTAATAGCCTTTTGAGAGCTCACAGATGACTCTAACGCTGACCCGGGGTTGATATTCAGGAAGAGCTAGCAGATGTTCCACCCTTAAGGACCACTTTTGCCATTCGAAAGCTCTGGCACATCATTTCTAATCTTGATTATCCACTTTGAGCCATTGGAGTGGACATACTTGTCCATTTCTGCCCATTGTGTTTGAAGATGGTAGTTACCCAAATGGGAACAGATGTCACTCGAGAACAGCAAAAGGGACAAAGAGGTATATTGCAAAAAATAAGTCTTGCAACTTACAACCGTTCGTTTGGTGGCCATTCAGAGTTACAACGGGACTGAAAAAAAGGACTTATGATCGTATTTTTTCCACACTTGCTACGTTTGCAGCCTCCCTGTGGTCACACGATCAAAATTCAGAGGCTTGCCAGCTGTCTCATATTTATGATGGTTGCGTGTGGTTCCCTTTTGTGAACGTCTGAGAAGCAAAGTCAAGGAGGAAGCCACTTTTTTTAAAAAAAAAATTTTTTTATTAGATATAATCTTTAAAAACATCGAACGTGGTAGACTTCTTTGACCTACGTTTTTGTTGTTACATGTTACGTTAGGTCCGTGATGGCAAACCTATGGCACACGTGCCACAGGTGGCACGCAGAGCCATTTGGGCCAGCACGCGAGCTGTAGGCAAACTTAACTCACTGCGCATGTGCGCACCTCACAGCTGATTTTTCGGCCGGTTTGCGGCCTTTTTTGGCCTCCCAAAGGCTTGAGAAAAACTTCTGTAGGCTTCAGCAAGCTTTGTAGGCCGAAAACTAGCCCTGTTTTGTCACTTCCGGTTTTTCCAAAAATACCGGACATGACAAAATGGGGCTAGTTTTCAGCCTGCAAAGCCTGCAGAAGCCTGGAGAAGCCTTCTTCAAGCCTCTGGGAGGCCGAAAAAGGCCTCAAACTGGCCGAAAAAGCTGTGAGGCACAGTGCAGCTAAGGGGATGGCAGGGGTGGATGGGTGGGGATTGTGCATGCATGCGTAGGTGTGTGTGGGGGGCACGCATTTCCTTCTGGGTGCTGGCACATGAGCGCGATGCATGCAAGCACGTGCACAATTTTTGGCACAGGAGCCCAAAAAGGTTAGCCACCACTGTGTTAGGTACTCTAATATTTTGTACATTTATATACATATATACATTAAATCTTTATACATTTTAAATCCTTTCTGTTACCTTTCAGTTAAATTTTGTGAACTCCCTTTCATTTCCCTCCAGTGGTATTTTTTTTTTTTCATATTATATAGTATTCTGACTTGTCTTTACCCTTAGTTCCAATGCCAACCTATCGATTTCGGCGCATTATAATATCTTATCCATCACCACATCTTCCCTAGGAATTTCTCTAGCCTTCCAGTTTTGGGCAAATATCATTCTTGCTGCTGTAATTACATGGATTATTAGGTAGGTGTCAGCTTTACTATACTTCTGTGCCATAATTCCCAATAAGAACATCTCAGGTTTGTAATTTATTTTTGCCCCATAATTTCCTCTAATCACAGCCAAATTTTATACCAAAACTCCTGAGCCTTTTTACAGGACCACCGCACATGGTAATTGTGCCCTGTTCTTTCAAACATTTCCAACAATTAGGTGATTGGTTTCCGTACATTTTGGCCAATCTTGCTGGTGGGAGATTCAATTAACAACCGTGTTGCTAACTTAACAACTGCAGGGGTTCACTTATATTACAAGCAACCTGAAAAATCATGCTAGGGCTTATTCTCTAGGTCTTATTTTCAGGGAAACATGGCAGTTCCAACCCTTCAGCCATTGTATAATTCTTTATTGTTGCTTTCATCTCTAAGGAAAGGATGACGTTTACCTGTAAGATTCTTCTTTTCTTCCTTGATCCAGAATATTATTAATAAGGACGCAAAGTTTTGCAAATTCATCCTCACCTTGGTCTTAAGCATGTTTACCCAAAAATAATCCTTCTAAGTTCATGATGGTGAACCTATGGCATGCGTGCCACAGAAGGCACGCAGAGCCATTTGTGCCGGCTTGTGAGCTGCAGGCAAACTTACCTCATTGCACATGTGCATGTCTCACAGCTGAGTTTTGGCTGGTTTGCGGCCTTTTTTGGCCTCCCAAAGGCTTGAGGAAGGCTTCTGCAGGCTTCTACAAGCTTTGTAGGCTGAAATCTAGCCCCATTTCATCACTTCCGGTATTTTCGGAAAAACAGGAAGTGACAAAACGGGGCTAGATTTCGCCCTACAAAGCTTGTAGAAGCCTGCAGAAGCCTTCCTCAAGCGTTAGGGAGGCTGAAAAAAGCCTCGAACTGCCCAAAAATCAGCTGTGAGATGCAGTGCATGTAAGTGTGGGGGTGTGTGATTGTGCATGCATTCATAGGGGATGTAGGGGGCATGCATTGCCTTCTGGGTGCTGGCACACGAGCGTGCAAGTGCGCGCACAATTTTTGGCACAGGAGCCCCAAAAGGTTAGCCATCACTGCTCTAAGTGCATGGAACCTGCTGTCTAGTTAAATGTTTTGAGATTAACCATTTTACAGTGTAATCCTACATGTTTATCCAGATGTGAGCTTATAGCCTGGGCCAACAGAAAGGAAGTCCTGATTTATTAGACAGATGATATAAACTTCTTAAACATATCTGAAGTGCAAACAGTTTAAATACCAAAGACT